>NW_027098802.1:0-246038 GCF_037042795.1 Molothrus aeneus
CGGCAGCTTCCCAAAGGCGAAGATGCAAGCTGCAGCACGCAGGCACAGTGTGGGCAGCCTTCAGACTTAGAGAAAACAGTACTTTACCACTCTCCTGCCTTTTCCATGGTTATTCTATTGGAAAAGAACGAGTTTTGGACAACTACCTTTCATTCTTGCCAAACTCTTTGCAGACCCCCGTGCAAGCTTTAGAACAAGATTTTGGATGTTTTCTTTCCTGGCAGAGTTTCTCCTTGCAAGATATGGTGGAAAAGCTTTTTGCTGAGTGTAGAGCGGCAAGACACGCAGAAGACGCAGATACGCAGCTCTCCGAAGCTAAGTGCCGGTCCCGGGCTTCTTTCGGCACAAACCGCTCTCAGGAGCTCCCTGCGCTCGCCACAATGCTCTGTGTGCGAAGAAGCCGCTTCTTCGCCTCCGGGAGAATCGGCGAGCGGCAGCTTCCCAAAAGCGAAGATGCAAGCTGCAGCACACAGGCACAGTGTGGGCAGCATTCAGACTTAGAGAAAACAGTACTTTACCACTCTCCTGCCTTTTCCATTGTTATTCTATTGGAAAAGAACGAGTTTTGGACAACTACCTTTCATTCTTGCCAAACTCTTTGCAGACCTCCGTGCAAGCTTTAGAACAAGATTTTGGATGTTTTCTTTCCTGGCAGAGTTTCTCCTTGCAAGATATGGTGGAAAAGCTTTTTGCTGAGTGTAGAGCGGCAAGACAGGCAGAAGACGCAGATACGCAGCTCTCCGAAGCTAAGTGCCGGTCCCGGGCTTCTTTCGGCACAAACCGCTCTCAGGAGCTCCCTGCGCTCGCCACAATGCTCTGTGTGCGAAGAAGCCGCTTCTTCGCCTCCGGGAGAATCGGCGAGCGGCAGCTTCCCAAAGGCGATGATGCAAGCTGCAGCACGCAGGCACAGTGTGGGCAGCCTTCAGACTTAGAGAAAACAGTACTTTACCACTCTCCTGCCTTTTCCATGGTTATTCTATTGGAAAAGAACGAGTTTTGGACAACTACCTTTCATTCTTGCCAAACTCTTTGCAGACCCCCGTGCAAGCTTTAGAACAAGATTTTGGATGTTTTCTTTCCTGGCAGAGTTTCTCCTTGCAAGATATGGTGGAAAAGCTTTTTGCTGAGTGTAGAGCGGCAAGACACGCAGAAGACGCAGATACGCAGCTCTCCGAAGCTAAGTGCCGGTCCCGGGCTTCTTTCGGCACAAACCGCTCTCAGGAGCTCCCTGCGCTCGCCACAATGCTCTGTGTGCGAAGAAGCCGCTTCTTCGCCTCCGGGAGAATCGGCGAGCGGCAGCTTCCCAAAGGCGAAGATGCAAGCTGCAGCACGCAGGCACAGTGTGGGCAGCATTCAGACTTAGAGAAAACAGTACTTTACCACTCTCCTGCCTTTTCCATGGTTATTCTATTGGAAAAGAACGAGTTTTGGACAACTACCTTTCATTCTTGCCAAACTCTTTGCAGACCTCCGTGCAAGCTTTAGAACAAGATTTTGGATGTTTTCTTTCCTGGCAGAATTTCTCCTTGCAAGATATGGTGGAAAAGCTTTTTGCTGAGTGTAGAGCGGCAAGACACGCAGAAGACGCAGATACGCAGCTCTCCGAAGCTAAGTGCCGGTCCCGGGCTTCTTTCGGCACAAACCGCTCTCAGGAGCTCCCTGCGCTCGCCACAATGCTCTGTGTGCGAAGAAGCCGCTTCTTCGCCTCCGGGAGAATCGGCGAGCGGCAGCTTCCCAAAGGCGAAGATGCAAGCTGCAGCACGCAGGCACAGTGTGGGCAGCATTCAGACTTAGAGAAAACAGTACTTTACCACTCTCCTGCCTTTTCCATGGTTATTCTATTGGAAAAGAACGAGTTTTGGACAACTACCTTTCATTCTTGCCAAACTCTTTGCAGACCCCCGTGCAAGCTTTAGAACAAGATTTTGGATGTTTTCTTTCCTGGCAGAGTTTCTCCTTGCAAGATATGGTGGAAAAGCTTTTTGCTGAGTGTAGAGCGGCAAGACACGCAGAAGACGCAGATACGCAGCTCTCCGAAGCTAAGTGCCGGTCCCGGGCTTCTTTCGGCACAAACCGCTCTCAGGAGCTCCCTGCGCTCGCCACAATGCTCTGTGTGCGAAGAAGCCGCTTCTTCGCCTCCGGGAGAATCGGCGAGCGGCAGCTTCCCAAAGGCGAAGATGCAAGCCGCAGCACACAGGCACAGTGTGGGCAGCCTTCAGACTTAGAGAAAACAGTACTTTACCACTCTCCTGCCTTTTCCATGGTTATTCTATTGGAAAAGAACGAGTTTTGGACAACTACCTTTCATTCTTGCCAAACTCTTTGCAGACCCCCGTGCAAGCTTTACAACAAGATTTTGGATGTTTTCTTTCCTGGCAGAGTTTCTCCTTGCAAGATATGGTGGAAAAGCTTTTTGCTGAGTGTAGAGCGGCAAGACAGGCAGAAGACGCAGATACGCAGCTCTCCGAAGCTAAGTGCCGGTCCCGGGCTTCTTTCGGCACAAACCGCTCTCAGGAGCTCCCTGCGCTCGCCACAATGCTCTGTGTGCGAAGAAGCCGCTTCTTCGCCTCCGGGAGAATCGGCGAGCGGCAGCTTCCCAAAGGCGAAGATGCAAGCTGCACCACACAGGCACAGTGTGGGCAGCATTCAGACTTAGAGAAAACAGTACTTTACCACTCTCCTGCCTTTTCCATGGTTATTCTATTGGAAAAGAACAGGTTTTGGACAACTACCTTTCATTCTTGCCAAACTCTTTGCAGACCCCCGTGCAAGCTTTAGAACAAGATTTTGGATGTTTTCTTTCCTGGCAGAGTTTCTCCTTGCAAGATATGGTGGAAAAGCTTTTTGCTGAGTGTAGAGCGGCAAGACACGCAGAAGACGCAGATACGCAGCTCTCCGAAGCTAAGTGCCGGTCCCGGGCTTCTTTCGGCACAAACCGCTCTCAGGAGCTCCCTGCGCTCGCCACAATGCTCTGTGTGCGAAGAAGCCGCTTCTTCGCCTCCGGGAGAATCGGCGAGCGGCAGCTTCCCAAAGGCGAAGATGCAAGCTGCAGCACGCAGGCACAGTGTGGGCAGCATTCAGACTTAGAGAAAACAGTACTTTACCACTCTCCTGCCTTTTCCATGGTTATTCTATTGGAAAAGAACGAGTTTTGGACAACTACCTTTCATTCTTGCCAAACTCTTTGCAGACCCCCGGGCAAGCTTTAGAACAAGATTTTGGATGTTTTCTTTCCTGGCAGAGTTTCTCCTTGCAAGATATGGTGGAAAAGCTTTTTGCTGAGTGTAGAGCGGCAAGACAGGCAGAAGACGCAGATACGCAGCTCTCCGAAGCTAAGTGCCGGTCCCGGGCTTCTTTCGGCACAAACCGCTCTCAGGAGCTCCCTGCGCTCGCCACAATGCTCTGTGTGCGAAGAAGCCGCTTCTTCGCCTCCGGGAGAATCGGCGAGCGGCAGCTTCCCAAAAGCGAAGATGCAAGCTGCAGCACACAGGCACAGTGTGGGCAGCATTCAGACTTAGAGAAAACAGTACTTTACCACTCTCCTGCCTTTTCCATGGTTATTCTATTGGAAAAGAACGAGTTTTGGACAACTACCTTACATTCTTGCCAAACTCTTTGCAGACCCCCGTGCAAGCTTTAGAACAAGATTTTGGATGTTTTCTTTCCTGGCAGAGTTTCTCCTTGCAAGATATGGTGGAAAAGCTTTTTGCTGAGTGTAGAGCGGCAAGACACGCAGAAGACGCAGATACGCAGCTCTCCGAAGCTAAGTGCCGGTGCCGGGCTTCTTTCGGCACAAACCGCTCTCAGGAGCTCCCTGCGCTCGCCACAATGCTCTGTGTGCGAAGAAGCCGCTTCTTCGCCTCCGGGAGAATCGGCGAGCGGCAGCTTCCCAAAGGCGAAGATGCAAGCTGCAGCACGCAGGCACAGTGTGGGCAGCCTTCAGACTTAGAGAAAACAGTACTTTACCACTCTCCTGCCTTTTCCATGGTTATTCTATTGGAAAAGAACGAGTTTTGGACAACTACCTTTCATTCTTGCCAAACTCTTTGCAGACCCCCGTGCAAGCTTTAGAACAAGATTTTGGATGTTTTCTTTCCTGGCAGAGTTTCTCCTTGCAAGATATGCTGGAAAAGCTTTTTGCTGAGTGTAGAGCGGCAAGACACGCAGAAGACGCAGATACGCAGCTCTCCGAAGCTAAGTGCCGGTCCCGGGCTTCTTTCGGCACAAACCGCTCTCAGGAGCTCCCTGCGCTCGCCACAATGCTCTGTGTGCGAAGAAGCCGCTTCTTCGCCTCCGGGAGAATCGGCGAGCGGCAGCTTCCCAAAGGCGAAGATGCAAGCTGCAGCACGCAGGCACAGTGTGGGCAGCATTCAGACTTAGAGAAAACAGTACTTTACCACTCTCCTGCCTTTTCCATGGTTATTCTATTGGAAAAGAACGAGTTTTGGACAACTACCTTTCATTCTTGCCAAACTCTTTGCAGACCCCCGTGCAAGCTTTAGAACAAGATTTTGGATGTTTTCTTTCCTGGCAGAATTTCTCCTTGCAAGATATGGTGGAAAAGCTTTTTGCTGAGTGTAGAGCGGCAAGACACGCAGAAGACGCAGATACGCAGCTCTCCGAAGCTAAGTGCCGGTCCCGGGCTTCTTTCGGCACAAACCGCTCTCAGGAGCTCCCTGCGCTCGCCACAATGCTCTGTGTGCGAAGAAGCCGCTTCTTCGCCTCCGGGAGAATCGGCGAGCGGCAGCTTCCCAAAGGCGAAGATGCAAGCTGCAGCACGCAGGCACAGTGTGGGCAGCCTTCAGACTTAGAGAAAACAGTACTTTACCACTCTCCTGCCTTTTCCATGGTTATTCTATTGGAAAAGAACGAGTTTTGGACAACTACCTTTCATTCTTGCCAAACTCTTTGCAGACCCCCGTGCAAGCTTTAGAACAAGATTTTGGATGTTTTCTTTCCTGGCAGAGTTTCTCCTTGCAAGATATGGTGGAAAAGCTTTTTGCTGAGTGTAGAGCGGCAAGACACGCAGAAGACGCAGATACGCAGCTCTCCGAAGCTAAGTGCCGGTCCCGGGCTTCTTTCGGCACAAACCGCTCTCAGGAGCTCCCTGCGCTCGCCACAATGCTCTGTGTGCGAAGAAGCCGCTTCTTCGCCTCCGGGAGAATCGGCGAGCGGCAGCTTCCCAAAGGCGAAGATGCAAGCTGCAGCACGCAGGCACAGTGTGGGCAGCATTCAGACTTAGAGAAAACAGTACTTTACCACTCTCCTGCCTTTTCCATGGTTATTCTATTGGAAAAGAACGAGTTTTGGACAACTACCTTTCATTCTTGCCAAACTCTTTGCAGACCCCCGTGCAAGCTTTAGAACAAGATTTTGGATGTTTTCTTTCCTGGCAGAGTTTCTCCTTGCAAGATATGGTGGAAAAGCTTTTTGCTGAGTGTAGAGCGGCAAGACACGCAGAAGACGCAGATACGCAGCTCTCCGAAGCTAAGTGCCGGTCCCGGGCTTCTTTCGGCACAAACCGCTCTCAGGAGCTCCCTGCGCTCACCACAATGCTCTGTGTGCGAAGAAGCCGCTTCTTCGCCTCCGGGAGAATCGGCGAGCGGCAGCTTCCCAAAGGCGAAGATGCAAGCTGCAGCACGCAGGCACAGTGTGGGCAGCCTTCAGACTTAGAGAAAACAGTACTTTACCACTCTCCTGCCTTTTCCATGGTTATTCTATTGGAAAAGAACGAGTTTTGGACAACTACCTTTCATTCTTGCCAAACTCTTTGCAGACCCCCGTGCAAGCTTTAGAACAAGATTTTGGATGTTTTCTTTCCTGGCAGAGTTTCTCCTTGCAAGATATGGTGGAAAAGCTTTTTGCTGAGTGTAGAGCGGCAAGACAGGCAGAAGACGCAGATACGCAGCTCTCCGAAGCTAAGTGCCGGTCCCGGGCTTCTTTCGGCACAAACCGCTCTCAGGAGCTCCCTGCGCTCGCCACAATGCTCTGTGTGCGAAGAAGCCGCTTCTTCGCCTCCGGGAGAATCGGCGAGCGGCAGCTTCCCAAAAGCGAAGATGCAAGCTGCAGCACACAGGCACAGTGTGGGCAGCATTCAGACTTAGAGAAAACAGTACTTTACCACTCTCCTGCCTTTTCCATTGTTATTCTATTGGAAAAGAACGAGTTTTGGACAACTACCTTTCATTCTTGCCAAACTCTTTGCAGACCTCCGTGCAAGCTTTAGAACAAGATTTTGGATGTTTTCTTTCCTGGCAGAGTTTCTCCTTGCAAGATATGGTGGAAAAGCTTTTTGCTGAGTGTAGAGCGGCAAGACAGGCAGAAGACGCAGATACGCAGCTCTCCGAAGCTAAGTGCCGGTCCCGGGCTTCTTTCGGCACAAACCGCTCTCAGGAGCTCCCTGCGCTCGCCACAATGCTCTGTGTGCGAAGAAGCCGCTTCTTCGCCTCCGGGAGAATCGGCGAGCGGCAGCTTCCCAAAGGCGATGATGCAAGCTGCAGCACGCAGGCACAGTGTGGGCAGCCTTCAGACTTAGAGAAAACAGTACTTTACCACTCTCCTGCCTTTTCCATGGTTATTCTATTGGAAAAGAACGAGTTTTGGACAACTACCTTTCATTCTTGCCAAACTCTTTGCAGACCCCCGTGCAAGCTTTAGAACAAGATTTTGGATGTTTTCTTTCCTGGCAGAGTTTCTCCTTGCAAGATATGGTGGAAAAGCTTTTTGCTGAGTGTAGAGCGGCAAGACACGCAGAAGACGCAGATACGCAGCTCTCCGAAGCTAAGTGCCGGTCCCGGGCTTCTTTCGGCACAAACCGCTCTCAGGAGCTCCCTGCGCTCGCCACAATGCTCTGTGTGCGAAGAAGCCGCTTCTTCGCCTCCGGGAGAATCGGCGAGCGGCAGCTTCCCAAAGGCGAAGATGCAAGCTGCAGCACGCAGGCACAGTGTGGGCAGCATTCAGACTTAGAGAAAACAGTACTTTACCACTCTCCTGCCTTTTCCATGGTTATTCTATTGGAAAAGAACGAGTTTTGGACAACTACCTTTCATTCTTGCCAAACTCTTTGCAGACCTCCGTGCAAGCTTTAGAACAAGATTTTGGATGTTTTCTTTCCTGGCAGAATTTCTCCTTGCAAGATATGGTGGAAAAGCTTTTTGCTGAGTGTAGAGCGGCAAGACACGCAGAAGACGCAGATACGCAGCTCTCCGAAGCTAAGTGCCGGTCCCGGGCTTCTTTCGGCACAAACCGCTCTCAGGAGCTCCCTGCGCTCGCCACAATGCTCTGTGTGCGAAGAAGCCGCTTCTTCGCCTCCGGGAGAATCGGCGAGCGGCAGCTTCCCAAAGGCGAAGATGCAAGCTGCAGCACGCAGGCACAGTGTGGGCAGCATTCAGACTTAGAGAAAACAGTACTTTACCACTCTCCTGCCTTTTCCATGGTTATTCTATTGGAAAAGAACGAGTTTTGGACAACTACCTTTCATTCTTGCCAAACTCTTTGCAGACCCCCGTGCAAGCTTTAGAACAAGATTTTGGATGTTTTCTTTCCTGGCAGAGTTTCTCCTTGCAAGATATGGTGGAAAAGCTTTTTGCTGAGTGTAGAGCGGCAAGACACGCAGAAGACGCAGATACGCAGCTCTCCGAAGCTAAGTGCCGGTCCCGGGCTTCTTTCGGCACAAACCGCTCTCAGGAGCTCCCTGCGCTCGCCACAATGCTCTGTGTGCGAAGAAGCCGCTTCTTCGCCTCCGGGAGAATCGGCGAGCGGCAGCTTCCCAAAGGCGAAGATGCAAGCCGCAGCACACAGGCACAGTGTGGGCAGCCTTCAGACTTAGAGAAAACAGTACTTTACCACTCTCCTGCCTTTTCCATGGTTATTCTATTGGAAAAGAACGAGTTTTGGACAACTACCTTTCATTCTTGCCAAACTCTTTGCAGACCCCCGTGCAAGCTTTACAACAAGATTTTGGATGTTTTCTTTCCTGGCAGAGTTTCTCCTTGCAAGATATGGTGGAAAAGCTTTTTGCTGAGTGTAGAGCGGCAAGACAGGCAGAAGACGCAGATACGCAGCTCTCCGAAGCTAAGTGCCGGTCCCGGGCTTCTTTCGGCACAAACCGCTCTCAGGAGCTCCCTGCGCTCGCCACAATGCTCTGTGTGCGAAGAAGCCGCTTCTTCGCCTCCGGGAGAATCGGCGAGCGGCAGCTTCCCAAAGGCGAAGATGCAAGCTGCACCACACAGGCACAGTGTGGGCAGCATTCAGACTTAGAGAAAACAGTACTTTACCACTCTCCTGCCTTTTCCATGGTTATTCTATTGGAAAAGAACAGGTTTTGGACAACTACCTTTCATTCTTGCCAAACTCTTTGCAGACCCCCGTGCAAGCTTTAGAACAAGATTTTGGATGTTTTCTTTCCTGGCAGAGTTTCTCCTTGCAAGATATGGTGGAAAAGCTTTTTGCTGAGTGTAGAGCGGCAAGACACGCAGAAGACGCAGATACGCAGCTCTCCGAAGCTAAGTGCCGGTCCCGGGCTTCTTTCGGCACAAACCGCTCTCAGGAGCTCCCTGCGCTCGCCACAATGCTCTGTGTGCGAAGAAGCCGCTTCTTCGCCTCCGGGAGAATCGGCGAGCGGCAGCTTCCCAAAGGCGAAGATGCAAGCTGCAGCACGCAGGCACAGTGTGGGCAGCATTCAGACTTAGAGAAAACAGTACTTTACCACTCTCCTGCCTTTTCCATGGTTATTCTATTGGAAAAGAACGAGTTTTGGACAACTACCTTTCATTCTTGCCAAACTCTTTGCAGACCCCCGGGCAAGCTTTAGAACAAGATTTTGGATGTTTTCTTTCCTGGCAGAGTTTCTCCTTGCAAGATATGGTGGAAAAGCTTTTTGCTGAGTGTAGAGCGGCAAGACAGGCAGAAGACGCAGATACGCAGCTCTCCGAAGCTAAGTGCCGGTCCCGGGCTTCTTTCGGCACAAACCGCTCTCAGGAGCTCCCTGCGCTCGCCACAATGCTCTGTGTGCGAAGAAGCCGCTTCTTCGCCTCCGGGAGAATCGGCGAGCGGCAGCTTCCCAAAAGCGAAGATGCAAGCTGCAGCACACAGGCACAGTGTGGGCAGCATTCAGACTTAGAGAAAACAGTACTTTACCACTCTCCTGCCTTTTCCATGGTTATTCTATTGGAAAAGAACGAGTTTTGGACAACTACCTTACATTCTTGCCAAACTCTTTGCAGACCTCCGTGCAAGCTTTAGAACAAGATTTTGGATGTTTTCTTTCCTGGCAGAGTTTCTCCTTGCAAGATATGGTGGAAAAGCTTTTTGCTGAGTGTAGAGCGGCAAGACACGCAGAAGACGCAGATACGCAGCTCTCCGAAGCTAAGTGCCGGTCCCGGGCTTCTTTCGGCACAAACCGCTCTCAGGAGCTCCCTGCGCTCGCCACAATGCTCTGTGTGCGAAGAAGCCGCTTCTTCGCCTCCGGGAGAATCGGCGAGCGGCAGCTTCCCAAAGGCGAAGATGCAAGCTGCAGCACGCAGGCACAGTGTGGGCAGCCTTCAGACTTAGAGAAAACAGTACTTTACCACTCTCCTGCCTTTTCCATGGTTATTCTATTGGAAAAGAACGAGTTTTGGACAACTACCTTTCATTCTTGCCAAACTCTTTGCAGACCCCCGTGCAAGCTTTAGAACAAGATTTTGGATGTTTTCTTTCCTGGCAGAGTTTCTCCTTGCAAGATATGCTGGAAAAGCTTTTTGCTGAGTGTAGAGCGGCAAGACACGCAGAAGACGCAGATACGCAGCTCTCCGAAGCTAAGTGCCGGTCCCGGGCTTCTTTCGGCACAAACCGCTCTCAGGAGCTCCCTGCGCTCGCCACAATGCTCTGTGTGCGAAGAAGCCGCTTCTTCGCCTCCGGGAGAATCGGCGAGCGGCAGCTTCCCAAAGGCGAAGATGCAAGCTGCAGCACGCAGGCACAGTGTGGGCAGCATTCAGACTTAGAGAAAACAGTACTTTACCACTCTCCTGCCTTTTCCATGGTTATTCTATTGGAAAAGAACGAGTTTTGGACAACTACCTTTCATTCTTGCCAAACTCTTTGCAGACCCCCGTGCAAGCTTTAGAACAAGATTTTGGATGTTTTCTTTCCTGGCAGAATTTCTCCTTGCAAGATATGGTGGAAAAGCTTTTTGCTGAGTGTAGAGCGGCAAGACACGCAGAAGACGCAGATACGCAGCTCTCCGAAGCTAAGTGCCGGTGCCGGGCTTCTTTCGGCACAAACCGCTCTCAGGAGCTCCCTGCGCTCGCCACAATGCTCTGTGTGCGAAGAAGCCGCTTCTTCGCCTCCGGGAGAATCGGCGAGCGGCAGCTTCCCAAAGGCGAAGATGCAAGCTGCACCACACAGGCACAGTGTGGGCAGCATTCAGACTTAGAGAAAACAGTACTTTACCACTCTCCTGCCTTTTCCATGGTTATTCTATTGGAAAAGAACGAGTTTTGGACAACTACCTTTCATTCTTGCCAAACTCTTTGCAGACCCCCGTGCAAGCTTTAGAACAAGATTTTGGATGTTTTCTTTCCTGGCAGAGTTTCTCCTTGCAAGATATGCTGGAAAAGCTTTTTGCTGAGTGTAGAGCGGCAAGACACCCAGAAGACGCAGATACGCAGCTCTCCGAAGCTAAGTGCCGGTCCCGGGCTTCTTTCGGCACAAACCGCTCTCAGGAGCTCCCTGCGCTCGCCACAATGCTCTGTGTGCGAAGAAGCCGCTTCTTCGCCTCCGGGAGAATCGGCGAGCGGCAGCTTCCCAAAGGCGAAGATGCAAGCTGCAGCACGCAGGCACAGTGTGGGCAGCATTCAGACTTAGAGAAAACAGTACTTTACCACTCTCCTGCCTTTTCCATGGTTATTCTATTGGAAAAGAACGAGTTTTGGACAACTACCTTTCATTCTTGCCAAACTCTTTGCAGACCCCCGTGCAAGCTTTAGAACAAGATTTTGGATGTTTTCTTTCCTGGCAGAGTTTCTCCTTGCAAGATATGGTGGAAAAGCTTTTTGCTGAGTGTAGAGCGGCAAGACACGCAGAAGACGCAGATACGCAGCTCTCCGAAGCTAAGTGCCGGTCCCGGGCTTCTTTCGGCACAAACCGCTCTCAGGAGCTCCCTGCGCTCGCCACAATGCTCTGTGTGCGAAGAAGCCGCTTCTTCGCCTCCGGGAGAATCGGCGAGCGGCAGCTTCCCAAAGGCGAAGATGCAAGCCGCAGCACACAGGCACAGTGTGGGCAGCCTTCAGACTTAGAGAAAACAGTACTTTACCACTCTCCTGCCTTTTCCATGGTTATTCTATTGGAAAAGAACGAGTTTTGGACAACTACCTTTCATTCTTGCCAAACTCTTTGCAGACCCCCGTGCAAGCTTTAGAACAAGATTTTGGATGTTTTCTTTCCTGGCAGAGTTTCTCCTTGCAAGATATGGTGGAAAAGCTTTTTGCTGAGTGTAGAGCGGCAAGACACGCAGAAGACGCAGATACGCAGCTCTCCGAAGCTAAGTGCCGGTCCCGGGCTTCTTTCGGCACAAACCGCTCTCAGGAGCTCCCTGCGCTCGCCACAATGCTCTGTGTGCGAAGAAGCCGCTTCTTCGCCTCCGGGAGAATCGGCGAGCGGCAGCTTCCCAAAGGCGAAGATGCAAGCTGCAGCACGCAGGCACAGTGTGGGCAGCATTCAGACTTAGAGAAAACAGTACTTTACCACTCTCCTGCCTTTTCCATGGTTATTCTATTGGAAAAGAACGAGTTTTGGACAACTACCTTTCATTCTTGCCAAACTCTTTGCAGACCCCCGTGCAAGCTTTAGAACAAGATTTTGGATGTTTTCTTTCCTGGCAGAGTTTCTCCTTGCAAGATATGGTGGAAAAGCTTTTTGCTGAGTGTAGAGCGGCAAGACACGCAGAAGACGCAGATACGCAGCTCTCCGAAGCTAAGTGCCGGTGCCGGGCTTCTTTCGGCACAAACCGCTCTCAGGAGCTCCCTGCGCTCGCCACAATGCTCTGTGTGCGAAGAAGCCGCTTCTTCGCCTCCGGGAGAATCGGCGAGCGGCAGCTTCCCAAAGGCGAAGATGCAAGCCGCACCACACAGGCACAGTGTGGGCAGCCTTCAGACTTAGAGAAAACAGTACTTTACCACTCTCCTGCCTTTTCCATGGTTATTCTATTGGAAAAGAACGAGTTTTGGACAACTACCTTTCATTCTTGCCAAACTCTTTGCAGACCCCCGTGCAAGCTTTAGAACAAGATTTTGGATGTTTTCTTTCCTGGCAGAGTTTCTCCTTGCAAGATATGGTGGAAAAGCTTTTTGCTGAGTGTAGAGCGGCAAGACACGCAGAAGACGCAGATACGCAGCTCTCCGAAGCTAAGTGCCGGTCCCGGGCTTCTTTCGGCACAAACCGCTCTCAGGAGCTCCCTGCGCTCGCCACAATGCTCTGTGTGCGAAGAAGCCGCTTCTTCGCCTCCGGGAGAATCGGCGAGCGGCAGCTTCCCAAAGGCGAAGATGCAAGCCGCAGCACACAGGCACAGTGTGGGCAGCCTTCAGACTTAGAGAAAACAGTACTTTACCACTCTCCTGCCTTTTCCATGGTTATTCTATTGGAAAAGAACGAGTTTTGGACAACTACCTTTCATTCTTGCCAAACTCTTTGCAGACCCCCGTGCAAGCTTTAGAACAAGATTTTGGATGTTTTCTTTCCTGGCAGAGTTTCTCCTTGCAAGATATGGTGGAAAAGCTTTTTGCTGAGTGTAGAGCGGCAAGACACGCAGAAGACGCAGATACGCAGCTCTCCGAAGCTAAGTGCCGGTCCCGGGCTTCTTTCGGCACAAACCGCTCTCAGGAGCTCCCTGCGCTCGCCACAATGCTCTGTGTGCGAAGAAGCCGCTTCTTCGCCTCCGGGAGAATCGGCGAGCGGCAGCTTCCCAAAAGCGAAGATGCAAGCTGCACCACACAGGCACAGTGTGGGCAGCATTCAGACTTAGAGAAAACAGTACTTTACCACTCTCCTGCCTTTTCCATGGTTATTCTATTGGAAAAGAACGAGTTTTGGACAACTACCTTTCATTCTTGCCAAACTCTTTGCAGACCCCCGTGCAAGCTTTAGAACAAGATTTTGGATGTTTTCTTTCCTGGCAGAGTTTCTCCTTGCAAGATATGGTGGAAAAGCTTTTTGCTGAGTGTAGAGCGGCAAGACACGCAGAAGACGCAGATACGCAGCTCTCCGAAGCTAAGTGCCGGTCCCGGGCTTCTTTCGGCACAAACCGCTCTCAGGAGCTCCCTGCGCTCGCCACAATGCTCTGTGTGCGAAGAAGCCGCTTCTTCGCCTCCGGGAGAATCGGCGAGCGGCAGCTTCCCAAAAGCGAAGATGCAAGCCGCACCACACAGGCACAGTGTGGGCAGCATTCAGACTTAGAGAAAACAGTACTTTACCACTCTCCTGCCTTTTCCATGGTTATTCTATTGGAAAAGAACGAGTTTTGGACAACTACCTTACATTCTTGCCAAACTCTTTGCAGACCTCCGTGCAAGCTTTAGAACAAGATTTTGGATGTTTTCTTTCCTGGCAGAGTTTCTCCTTGCAAGATATGGTGGAAAAGCTTTTTGCTGAGTGTAGAGCGGCAAGACACGCAGAAGACGCAGATACGCAGCTCTCCGAAGCTAAGTGCCGGTCCCGGGCTTCTTTCGGCACAAACCGCTCTCAGGAGCTCCCTGCGCTCGCCACAATGCTCTGTGTGCGAAGAAGCCGCTTCTTCGCCTCCGGGTGAATCGGCGAGCGGCAGCTTCCCAAAGGCGAAGATGCAAGCTGCAGCACGCAGGCACAGTGTGGGCAGCCTTCAGACTTAGAGAAAACAGTACTTTACCACTCTCCTGCCTTTTCCATGGTTATTCTATTGGAAAAGAACGAGTTTTGGACAACTACCTTTCATTCTTGCCAAACTCTTTGCAGACCCCCGTGCAAGCTTTAGAACAAGATTTTGGATGTTTTCTTTCCTGGCAGAGTTTCTCCTTGCAAGATATGGTGGAAAAGCTTTTTGCTGAGTGTAGAGCGGCAAGACACGCAGAAGAAGCAGATACGCAGCTCTCCGAAGCTAAGTGCCGGTCCCGGGCTTCTTTCAGCACAAACCGCTCTCAGGAGCTCCCTGCGCTCGCCACAATGCTCTGTGTGCGAAGAAGCCGCTTCTTCGCCTCCGGGAGAATCGGCGAGCGGCAGCTTCCCAAAGGCGAAGATGCAAGCCGCACCACACAGGCACAGTGTGGGCAGCATTCAGACTTAGAGAAAACAGTACTTTACCACTCTCCTGCCTTTTCCATGGTTATTCTATTGGAAAAGAACGAGTTTTGGACAACTACCTTTCATTCTTGCCAAACTCTTTGCAGACCCCCGTGCAAGCTTTAGAACAAGATTTTGGATGTTTTCTTTCCTGGCAGAGTTTCTCCTTGCAAGATATGGTGGAAAAGCTTTTTGCTGAGTGTAGAGCGGCAAGACACGCAGAAGACGCAGATACGCAGCTCTCCGAAGCTAAGTGCCGGTCCCGGGCTTCTTTCGGCACAAACCGCTCTCAGGAGCTCCCTGCGCTCGCCACAATGCTCTGTGTGCGAAGAAGCCGCTTCTTCGCCTCCGGGAGAATCGGCGAGCGGCAGCTTCCCAAAGGCGAAGATGCAAGCTGCAGCACGCAGGCACAGTGTGGGCAGCATTCAGACTTAGAGAAAACAGTACTTTACCACTCTCCTGCCTTTTCCATGGTTATTCTATTGGAAAAGAACGAGTTTTGGACAACTACCTTTCATTCTTGCCAAACTCTTTGCAGACCCCCGTGCAAGCTTTAGAACAAGATTTTGGATGTTTTCTTTCCTGGCAGAGTTTCTCCTTGCAAGATATGGTGGAAAAGCTTTTTGCTGAGTGTAGAGCGGCAAGACACGCAGAAGACGCAGATACGCAGCTCTCCGAAGCTAAGTGCCGGTCCCGGGCTTCTTTCGGCACAAACCGCTCTCAGGAGCTCCCTGCGCTCACCACAATGCTCTGTGTGCGAAGAAGCCGCTTCTTCGCCTCCGGGAGAATCGGCGAGCGGCAGCTTCCCAAAGGCGAAGATGCAAGCTGCAGCACGCAGGCACAGTGTGGGCAGCATTCAGACTTAGAGAAAACAGTACTTTACCACTCTCCTGCCTTTTCCATGGTTATTCTATTGGAAAAGAACGAGTTTTGGACAACTACCTTTCATTCTTGCCAAACTCTTTGCAGACCCCCGTGCAAGCTTTAGAACAAGATTTTGGATGTTTTCTTTCCTGGCAGAGTTTCTCCTTGCAAGATATGGTGGAAAAGCTTTTTGCTGAGTGTAGAGCGGCAAGACAGGCAGAAGACGCAGATACGCAGCTCTCCGAAGCTAAGTGCCGGTCCCGGGCTTCTTTCGGCACAAACCGCTCTCAGGAGCTCCCTGCGCTCGCCACAATGCTCTGTGTGCGAAGAAGCCGCTTCTTCGCCTCCGGGAGAATCGGCGAGCGGCAGCTTCCCAAAAGCGAAGATGCAAGCTGCAGCACACAGGCACAGTGTGGGCAGCATTCAGACTTAGAGAAAACAGTACTTTACCACTCTCCTGCCTTTTCCATTGTTATTCTATTGGAAAAGAACGAGTTTTGGACAACTACCTTTCATTCTTGCCAAACTCTTTGCAGACCTCCGTGCAAGCTTTAGAACAAGATTTTGGATGTTTTCTTTCCTGGCAGAGTTTCTCCTTGCAAGATATGGTGGAAAAGCTTTTTGCTGAGTGTAGAGCGGCAAGACAGGCAGAAGACGCAGATACGCAGCTCTCCGAAGCTAAGTGCCGGTCCCGGGCTTCTTTCGGCACAAACCGCTCTCAGGAGCTCCCTGCGCTCGCCACAATGCTCTGTGTGCGAAGAAGCCGCTTCTTCGCCTCCGGGAGAATCGGCGAGCGGCAGCTTCCCAAAGGCGATGATGCAAGCTGCAGCACGCAGGCACAGTGTGGGCAGCCTTCAGACTTAGAGAAAACAGTACTTTACCACTCTCCTGCCTTTTCCATGGTTATTCTATTGGAAAAGAACGAGTTTTGGACAACTACCTTTCATTCTTGCCAAACTCTTTGCAGACCCCCGTGCAAGCTTTAGAACAAGATTTTGGATGTTTTCTTTCCTGGCAGAGTTTCTCCTTGCAAGATATGGTGGAAAAGCTTTTTGCTGAGTGTAGAGCGGCAAGACACGCAGAAGACGCAGATACGCAGCTCTCCGAAGCTAAGTGCCGGTCCCGGGCTTCTTTCGGCACAAACCGCTCTCAGGAGCTCCCTGCGCTCGCCACAATGCTCTGTGTGCGAAGAAGCCGCTTCTTCGCCTCCGGGAGAATCGGCGAGCGGCAGCTTCCCAAAGGCGAAGATGCAAGCTGCAGCACGCAGGCACAGTGTGGGCAGCATTCAGACTTAGAGAAAACAGTACTTTACCACTCTCCTGCCTTTTCCATGGTTATTCTATTGGAAAAGAACGAGTTTTGGACAACTACCTTTCATTCTTGCCAAACTCTTTGCAGACCTCCGTGCAAGCTTTAGAACAAGATTTTGGATGTTTTCTTTCCTGGCAGAATTTCTCCTTGCAAGATATGGTGGAAAAGCTTTTTGCTGAGTGTAGAGCGGCAAGACACGCAGAAGACGCAGATACGCAGCTCTCCGAAGCTAAGTGCCGGTCCCGGGCTTCTTTCGGCACAAACCGCTCTCAGGAGCTCCCTGCGCTCGCCACAATGCTCTGTGTGCGAAGAAGCCGCTTCTTCGCCTCCGGGAGAATCGGCGAGCGGCAGCTTCCCAAAGGCGAAGATGCAAGCTGCAGCACGCAGGCACAGTGTGGGCAGCATTCAGACTTAGAGAAAACAGTACTTTACCACTCTCCTGCCTTTTCCATGGTTATTCTATTGGAAAAGAACGAGTTTTGGACAACTACCTTTCATTCTTGCCAAACTCTTTGCAGACCCCCGTGCAAGCTTTAGAACAAGATTTTGGATGTTTTCTTTCCTGGCAGAGTTTCTCCTTGCAAGATATGGTGGAAAAGCTTTTTGCTGAGTGTAGAGCGGCAAGACAGGCAGAAGACGCAGATACGCAGCTCTCCGAAGCTAAGTGCCGGTGCCGGGCTTCTTTCGGCACAAACCGCTCTCAGGAGCTCCCTGCGCTCGCCACAATGCTCTGTGTGCGAAGAAGCCGCTTCTTCGCCTCCGGGAGAATCGGCGAGCGGCAGCTTCCCAAAGGCGAAGATGCAAGCCGCAGCACACAGGCACAGTGTGGGCAGCCTTCAGACTTAGAGAAAACAGTACTTTACCACTCTCCTGCCTTTTCCATGGTTATTCTATTGGAAAAGAACGAGTTTTGGACAACTACCTTTCATTCTTGCCAAACTCTTTGCAGACCCCCGTGCAAGCTTTACAACAAGATTTTGGATGTTTTCTTTCCTGGCAGAGTTTCTCCTTGCAAGATATGGTGGAAAAGCTTTTTGCTGAGTGTAGAGCGGCAAGACAGGCAGAAGACGCAGATACGCAGCTCTCCGAAGCTAAGTGCCGGTCCCGGGCTTCTTTCGGCACAAACCGCTCTCAGGAGCTCCCTGCGCTCGCCACAATGCTCTGTGTGCGAAGAAGCCGCTTCTTCGCCTCCGGGAGAATCGGCGAGCGGCAGCTTCCCAAAGGCGAAGATGCAAGCTGCAGCACGCAGGCACAGTGTGGGCAGCATTCAGACTTAGAGAAAACAGTACTTTACCACTCTCCTGCCTTTTCCATGGTTATTCTATTGGAAAAGAACGAGTTTTGGACAACTACCTTTCATTCTTGCCAAACTCTTTGCAGACCCCCGTGCAAGCTTTAGAACAAGATTTTGGATGTTTTCTTTCCTGGCAGAGTTTCTCCTTGCAAGATATGGTGGAAAAGCTTTTTGCTGAGTGTAGAGCGGCAAGACACGCAGAAGACGCAGATACGCAGCTCTCCGAAGCTAAGTGCCGGTGCCGGGCTTCTTTCGGCACAAACCGCTCTCAGGAGCTCCCTGCGCTCGCCACAATGCTCTGTGTGCGAAGAAGCCGCTTCTTCGCCTCCGGGAGAATCGGCGAGCGGCAGCTTCCCAAAGGCGAAGATGCAAGCCGCACCACACAGGCACAGTGTGGGCAGCCTTCAGACTTAGAGAAAACAGTACTTTACCACTCTCCTGCCTTTTCCATGGTTATTCTATTGGAAAAGAACGAGTTTTGGACAACTACCTTTCATTCTTGCCAAACTCTTTGCAGACCCCCGTGCAAGCTTTAGAACAAGATTTTGGATGTTTTCTTTCCTGGCAGAGTTTCTCCTTGCAAGATATGGTGGAAAAGCTTTTTGCTGAGTGTAGAGCGGCAAGACACGCAGAAGACGCAGATACGCAGCTCTCCGAAGCTAAGTGCCGGTCCCGGGCTTCTTTCGGCACAAACCGCTCTCAGGAGCTCCCTGCGCTCGCCACAATGCTCTGTGTGCGAAGAAGCCGCTTCTTCGCCTCCGGGAGAATCGGCGAGCGGCAGCTTCCCAAAGGCGAAGATGCAAGCTGCAGCACACAGGCACAGTGTGGGCAGCATTCAGACTTAGAGAAAACAGTACTTTACCACTCTCCTGCCTTTTCCATGGTTATTCTATTGGAAAAGAACGAGTTTTGGACAACTACCTTTCATTCTTGCCAAACTCTTTGCAGACCCCCGTGCAAGCTTTACAACAAGATTTTGGATGTTTTCTTTCCTGGCAGAGTTTCTCCTTGCAAGATATGGTGGAAAAGCTTTTTGCTGAGTGTAGAGCGGCAAGACACGCAGAAGACGCAGATACGCAGCTCTCCGAAGCTAAGTGCCGGTCCCGGGCTTCTTTTGGCACAAACCGCTCTCAGGAGCTCCCTGCGCTCGCCACAATGCTCTGTGTGCGAAGAAGCCGCTTCTTCGCCTCCGGGAGAATCGGCGAGCGGCAGCTTCCCAAAGGCGAAGATGCAAGCTGCAGCACGCAGGCACAGTGTGGGCAGCATTCAGACTTAGAGAAAACAGTACTTTACCACTCTCCTGCCTTTTCCATGGTTATTCTATTGGAAAAGAACGAGTTTTGGACAACTACCTTTCATTCTTGCCAAACTCTTTGCAGACCCCCGTGCAAGCTTTAGAACAAGATTTTGGATGTTTTCTTTCCTGGCAGAGTTTCTCCTTGCAAGATATGGTGGAAAAGCTTTTTGCTGAGTGTAGAGCGGCAAGACACGCAGAAGACGCAGATACGCAGCTCTCCGAAGCTAAGTGCCGGTCCCGGGCTTCTTTCGGCACAAACCGCTCTCAGGAGCTCCCTGCGCTCGCCACAATGCTCTGTGTGCGAAGAAGCCGCTTCTTCGCCTCCGGGAGAATCGGCGAGCGGCAGCTTCCCAAAGGCGAAGATGCAAGCTGCAGCACGCAGGCACAGTGTGGGCAGCATTCAGACTTAGAGAAAACAGTACTTTACCACTCTCCTGCCTTTTCCATGGTTATTCTATTGGAAAAGAACGAGTTTTGGACAACTACCTTTCATTCTTGCCAAACTCTTTGCAGACCCCCGTGCAAGCTTTAGAACAAGATTTTGGATGTTTTCTTTCCTGGCAGAGTTTCTCCTTGCAAGATATGGTGGAAAAGCTTTTTGCTGAGTGTAGAGCGGCAAGACACGCAGAAGACGCAGATACGCAGCTCTCCGAAGCTAAGTGCCGGTCCCGGGCTTCTTTCGGCACAAACCGCTCTCAGGAGCTCCCTGCGCTCGCCACAATGCTCTGTGTGCGAAGAAGCCGCTTCTTCGCCTCCGGGAGAATCGGCGAGCGGCAGCTTCCCAAAGGCGAAGATGCAAGCTGCAGCACGCAGGCACAGTGTGGGCAGCATTCAGACTTAGAGAAAACAGTACTTTACCACTCTCCTGCCTTTTCCATGGTTATTCTATTGGAAAAGAACGAGTTTTGGACAACTACCTTTCATTCTTGCCAAACTCTTTGCAGACCCCCGTGCAAGCTTTAGAACAAGATTTTGGATGTTTTCTTTCCTGGCAGAGTTTCTCCTTGCAAGATATGGTGGAAAAGCTTTTTGCTGAGTGTAGAGCGGCAAGACACGCAGAAGACGCAGATACGCAGCTCTCCGAAGCTAAGTGCCGGTCCCGGGCTTCTTTCGGCACAAACCGCTCTCAGGAGCTCCCTGCGCTCGCCACAATGCTCTGTGTGCGAAGAAGCCGCTTCTTCGCCTCCGGGAGAATCGGCGAGCGGCAGCTTCCCAAAGGCGAAGATGCAAGCTGCAGCACACAGGCACAGTGTGGGCAGCCTTCAGACTTAGAGAAAACAGTACTTTACCACTCTCCTGCCTTTTCCATGGTTATTCTATTGGAAAAGAACGAGTTTTGGACAACTACCTTTCATTCTTGCCAAACTCTTTGCAGACCCCCGTGCAAGCTTTAGAACAAGATTTTGGATGTTTTCTTTCCTGGCAGAGTTTCTCCTTGCAAGATATGGTGGAAAAGCTTTTTGCTGAGTGTAGAGCGGCAAGACACGCAGAAGACGCAGATACGCAGCTCTCCGAAGCTAAGTGCCGGTGCCGGGCTTCTTTCGGCACAAACCGCTCTCAGGAGCTCCCTGCGCTCGCCACAATGCTCTGTGTGCGAAGAAGCCGCTTCTTCGCCTCCGGGAGAATCGGCGAGCGGCAGCTTCCCAAAGGCGAAGATGCAAGCTGCAGCACACAGGCACAGTGTGGGCAGCATTCAGACTTAGAGAAAACAGTACTTTACCACTCTCCTGCCTTTTCCATGGTTATTCTATTGGAAAAGAACGAGTTTTGGACAACTACCTTTCATTCTTGCCAAACTCTTTGCAGACCCCCGTGCAAGCTTTAGAACAAGATTTTGGATGTTTTCTTTCCTGGCAGAGTTTCTCCTTGCAAGATATGGTGGAAAAGCTTTTTGCTGAGTGTAGAGCGGCAAGACACGCAGAAGACGCAGATACGCAGCTCTCCGAAGCTAAGTGCCGGTCCCGGGCTTCTTTCGGCACAAACTGCTCTCAGGAGCTCCCTGCGCTCGCCACAATGCTCTGTGTGCGAAGAAGCCGCTTCTTCGCCTCCGGGAGAATCGGCGAGCGGCAGCTTCCCAAAGGCGAAGATGCAAGCCGCACCACACAGGCACAGTGTGGGCAGCCTTCAGACTTAGAGAAAACAGTACTTTACCACTCTCCTGCCTTTTCCATGGTTATTCTATTGGAAAAGAACGAGTTTTGGACAACTACCTTTCATTCTTGCCAAACTCTTTGCAGACCCCCGTGCAAGCTTTAGAACAAGATTTTGGATGTTTTCTTTCCTGGCAGAGTTTCTCCTTGCAAGATATGGTGGAAAAGCTTTTTGCTGAGTGTAGAGCGGCAAGACACGCAGAAGACGCAGATACGCAGCTCTCCGAAGCTAAGTGCCGGTCCCGGGCTTCTTTCGGCACAAACCGCTCTCAGGAGCTCCCTGCGCTCGCCACAATGCTCTGTGTGCGAAGAAGCCGCTTCTTCGCCTCCGGGAGAATCGGCGAGCGGCAGCTTCCCAAAGGCGAAGATGCAAGCCGCACCACACAGGCACAGTGTGGGCAGCCTTCAGACTTAGAGAAAACAGTACTTTACCACTCTCCTGCCTTTTCCATGGTTATTCTATTGGAAAAGAACGAGTTTTGGACAACTACCTTTCATTCTTGCCAAACTCTTTGCAGACCCCCGTGCAAGCTTTAGAACAAGATTTTGGATGTTTTCTTTCCTGGCAGAGTTTCTCCTTGCAAGATATGGTGGAAAAGCTTTTTGCTGAGTGTAGAGCGGCAAGACAGGCAGAAGACGCAGATACGCAGCTCTCCGAAGCTAAGTGCCGGTGCCGGGCTTCTTTCGGCACAAACCGCTCTCAGGAGCTCCCTGCGCTCGCCACAATGCTCTGTGTGCGAAGAAGCCGCTTCTTCGCCTCCGGGAGAATCGGCGAGCGGCAGCTTCCCAAAGGCGAAGATGCAAGCTGCAGCACACAGGCACAGTGTGGGCAGCATTCAGACTTAGAGAAAACAGTACTTTACCACTCTCCTGCCTTTTCCATGGTTATTCTATTGGAAAAGAACGAGTTTTGGACAACTACCTTTCATTCTTGCCAAACTCTTTGCAGACCCCCGTGCAAGCTTTAGAACAAGATTTTGGATGTTTTCTTTCCTGGCAGAGTTTCTCCTTGCAAGATATGGTGGAAAAGCTTTTTGCTGAGTGTAGAGCGGCAAGACACGCAGAAGACGCAGATACGCAGCTCTCCGAAGCTAAGTGCCGGTCCCGGGCTTCTTTCGGCACAAACTGCTCTCAGGAGCTCCCTGCGCTCGCCACAATGCTCTGTGTGCGAAGAAGCCGCTTCTTCGCCTCCGGGAGAATCGGCGAGCGGCAGCTTCCCCAAGGCGAAGATGCAAGCCGCACCACACAGGCACAGTGTGGGCAGCCTTCAGACTTAGAGAAAACAGTACTTTACCACTCTCCTGCCTTTTCCATGGTTATTCTATTGGAAAAGAACGAGTTTTGGACAACTACCTTTCATTCTTGCCAAACTCTTTGCAGACCCCCGTGCAAGCTTTAGAACAAGATTTTGGATGTTTTCTTTCCTGGCAGAGTTTCTCCTTGCAAGATATGGTGGAAAAGCTTTTTGCTGAGTGTAGAGCGGCAAGACACGCAGAAGACGCAGATACGCAGCTCTCCGAAGCTAAGTGCCGGTCCCGGGCTTCTTTCGGCACAAACCGCTCTCAGGAGCTCCCTGCGCTCGCCACAATGCTCTGTGTGCGAAGAAGCCGCTTCTTCGCCTCCGGGAGAATCGGCGAGCGGCAGCTTCCCAAAAGCGAAGATGCAAGCTGCACCGCACAGGCACAGTGTGGGCAGCATTCAGACTTAGAGAAAACAGTACTTTACCACTCTCCTGCCTTTTCCATGGTTATTCTATTGGAAAAGAACGAGTTTTGGACAACTACCTTTCATTCTTGCCAAACTCTTTGCAGACCCCCGTGCAAGCTTTAGAACAAGATTTTGGATGTTTTCTTTCCTGGCAGAGTTTCTCCTTGCAAGATATGGTGGAAAAGCTTTTTGCTGAGTGTAGAGCGGCAAGACACGCAGAAGACGCAGATACGCAGCTCTCCGAAGCTAAGTGCCGGTGCCGGGCTTCTTTCGGCACAAACCGCTCTCAGGAGCTCCCTGCGCTCGCCACAATGCTCTGTGTGCGAAGAAGCCGCTTCTTCGCCTCCGGGAGAATCGGCGAGCGGCAGCTTCCCAAAGGCGAAGATGCAAGCCGCACCACACAGGCACAGTGTGGGCAGCCTTCAGACTTAGAGAAAACAGTACTTTACCACTCTCCTGCCTTTTCCATGGTTATTCTATTGGAAAAGAACGAGTTTTGGACAACTACCTTTCATTCTTGCCAAACTCTTTGCAGACCCCCGTGCAAGCTTTAGAACAAGATTTTGGATGTTTTCTTTCCTGGCAGAGTTTCTCCTTGCAAGATATGGTGGAAAAGCTTTTTGCTGAGTGTAGAGCGGCAAGACACGCAGAAGACGCAGATACGCAGCTCTCCGAAGCTAAGTGCCGGTCCCGGGCTTCTTTCGGCACAAACCGCTCTCAGGAGCTCCCTGCGCTCGCCACAATGCTCTGTGTGCGAAGAAGCCGCTTCTTCGCCTCCGGGAGAATCGGCGAGCGGCAGCTTCCCAAAGGCGAAGATGCAAGCTGCAGCACACAGGCACAGTGTGGGCAGCATTCAGACTTAGAGAAAACAGTACTTTACCACTCTCCTGCCTTTTCCATGGTTATTCTATTGGAAAAGAACGAGTTTTGGACAACTACCTTTCATTCTTGCCAAACTCTTTGCAGACCCCCGTGCAAGCTTTAGAACAAGATTTTGGATGTTTTCTTTCCTGGCAGAGTTTCTCCTTGCAAGATATGGTGGAAAAGCTTTTTGCTGAGTGTAGAGCGGCAAGACACGCAGAAGACGCAGATACGCAGCTCTCCGAAGCTAAGTGCCGGTCCCGGGCTTCTTTCGGCACAAACTGCTCTCAGGAGCTCCCTGCGCTCGCCACAATGCTCTGTGTGCGAAGAAGCCGCTTCTTCGCCTCCGGGAGAATCGGCGAGCGGCAGCTTCCCCAAGGCGAAGATGCAAGCCGCACCACACAGGCACAGTGTGGGCAGCCTTCAGACTTAGAGAAAACAGTACTTTACCACTCTCCTGCCTTTTCCATGGTTATTCTATTGGAAAAGAACGAGTTTTGGACAACTACCTTTCATTCTTGCCAAACTCTTTGCAGACCCCCGTGCAAGCTTTAGAACAAGATTTTGGATGTTTTCTTTCCTGGCAGAGTTTCTCCTTGCAAGATATGGTGGAAAAGCTTTTTGCTGAGTGTAGAGCGGCAAGACACGCAGAAGACGCAGATACGCAGCTCTCCGAAGCTAAGTGCCGGTCCCGGGCTTCTTTCGGCACAAACCGCTCTCAGGAGCTCCCTGCGCTCGCCACAATGCTCTGTGTGCGAAGAAGCCGCTTCTTCGCCTCCGGGAGAATCGGCGAGCGGCAGCTTCCCAAAAGCGAAGATGCAAGCTGCACCGCACAGGCACAGTGTGGGCAGCATTCAGACTTAGAGAAAACAGTACTTTACCACTCTCCTGCCTTTTCCATGGTTATTCTATTGGAAAAGAACGAGTTTTGGACAACTACCTTTCATTCTTGCCAAACTCTTTGCAGACCCCCGTGCAAGCTTTAGAACAAGATTTTGGATGTTTTCTTTCCTGGCAGAGTTTCTCCTTGCAAGATATGGTGGAAAAGCTTTTTGCTGAGTGTAGAGCGGCAAGACACGCAGAAGACGCAGATACGCAGCTCTCCGAAGCTAAGTGCCGGTGCCGGGCTTCTTTCGGCACAAACCGCTCTCAGGAGCTCCCTGCGCTCGCCACAATGCTCTGTGTGCGAAGAAGCCGCTTCTTCGCCTCCGGGAGAATCGGCGAGCGGCAGCTTCCCAAAGGCGAAGATGCAAGCCGCACCACACAGGCACAGTGTGGGCAGCCTTCAGACTTAGAGAAAACAGTACTTTACCACTCTCCTGCCTTTTCCATGGTTATTCTATTGGAAAAGAACGAGTTTTGGACAACTACCTTTCATTCTTGCCAAACTCTTTGCAGACCCCCGTGCAAGCTTTAGAACAAGATTTTGGATGTTTTCTTTCCTGGCAGAGTTTCTCCTTGCAAGATATGGTGGAAAAGCTTTTTGCTGAGTGTAGAGCGGCAAGACACGCAGAAGACGCAGATACGCAGCTCTCCGAAGCTAAGTGCCGGTCCCGGGCTTCTTTCGGCACAAACTGCTCTCAGGAGCTCCCTGCGCTCGCCACAATGCTCTGTGTGCGAAGAAGCCGCTTCTTCGCCTCCGGGAGAATCGGCGAGCGGCAGCTTCCCAAAGGCGAAGATGCAAGCTGCAGCACACAGGCACAGTGTGGGCAGCATTCAGACTTAGAGAAAACAGTACTTTACCACTCTCCTGCCTTTTCCATGGTTATTCTATTGGAAAAGAACGAGTTTTGGACAACTACCTTTCATTCTTGCCAAACTCTTTGCAGACCCCCGTGCAAGCTTTAGAACAAGATTTTGGATGTTTTCTTTCCTGGCAGAGTTTCTCCTTGCAAGATATGGTGGAAAAGCTTTTTGCTGAGTGTAGAGCGGCAAGACACGCAGAAGACGCAGATACGCAGCTCTCCGAAGCTAAGTGCCGGTCCCGGGCTTCTTTCGGCACAAACCGCTCTCAGGAGCTCCCTGCGCTCGCCACAATGCTCTGTGTGCGAAGAAGCCGCTTCTTCGCCTCCGGGAGAATCGGCGAGCGGCAGCTTCCCAAAAGCGAAGATGCAAGCTGCACCGCACAGGCACAGTGTGGGCAGCATTCAGACTTAGAGAAAACAGTACTTTACCACTCTCCTGCCTTTTCCATGGTTATTCTATTGGAAAAGAACGAGTTTTGGACAACTACCTTTCATTCTTGCCAAACTCTTTGCAGACCCCCGTGCAAGCTTTAGAACAAGATTTTGGATGTTTTCTTTCCTGGCAGAGTTTCTCCTTGCAAGATATGGTGGAAAAGCTTTTTGCTGAGTGTAGAGCGGCAAGACACGCAGAAGACGCAGATACGCAGCTCTCCGAAGCTAAGTGCCGGTCCCGGGCTTCTTTCGGCACAAACCGCTCTCAGGAGCTCCCTGCGCTCGCCACAATGCTCTGTGTGCGAAGAAGCCGCTTCTTCGCCTCCGGGAGAATCGGCGAGCGGCAGCTTCCCAAAGGCGAAGATGCAAGCCGCACCACACAGGCACAGTGTGGGCAGCCTTCAGACTTAGAGAAAACAGTACTTTACCACTCTCCTGCCTTTTCCATGGTTATTCTATTGGAAAAGAACGAGTTTTGGACAACTACCTTTCATTCTTGCCAAACTCTTTGCAGACCCCCGTGCAAGCTTTAGAACAAGATTTTGGATGTTTTCTTTCCTGGCAGAGTTTCTCCTTGCAAGATATGGTGGAAAAGCTTTTTGCTGAGTGTAGAGCGGCAAGACAGGCAGAAGACGCAGATACGCAGCTCTCCGAAGCTAAGTGCCGGTGCCGGGCTTCTTTCGGCACAAACCGCTCTCAGGAGCTCCCTGCGCTCGCCACAATGCTCTGTGTGCGAAGAAGCCGCTTCTTCGCCTCCGGGAGAATCGGCGAGCGGCAGCTTCCCAAAGGCGAAGATGCAAGCTGCAGCACACAGGCACAGTGTGGGCAGCATTCAGACTTAGAGAAAACAGTACTTTACCACTCTCCTGCCTTTTCCATGGTTATTCTATTGGAAAAGAACGAGTTTTGGACAACTACCTTTCATTCTTGCCAAACTCTTTGCAGACCCCCGTGCAAGCTTTAGAACAAGATTTTGGATGTTTTCTTTCCTGGCAGAGTTTCTCCTTGCAAGATATGGTGGAAAAGCTTTTTGCTGAGTGTAGAGCGGCAAGACACGCAGAAGACGCAGATACGCAGCTCTCCGAAGCTAAGTGCCGGTGCCGGGCTTCTTTCGGCACAAACCGCTCTCAGGAGCTCCCTGCGCTCGCCACAATGCTCTGTGTGCGAAGAAGCCGCTTCTTCGCCTCCGGGAGAATCGGCGAGCGGCAGCTTCCCAAAGGCGAAGATGCAAGCTGCAGCACACAGGCACAGTGTGGGCAGCATTCAGACTTAGAGAAAACAGTACTTTACCACTCTCCTGCCTTTTCCATGGTTATTCTATTGGAAAAGAACGAGTTTTGGACAACTACCTTTCATTCTTGCCAAACTCTTTGCAGACCCCCGTGCAAGCTTTAGAACAAGATTTTGGATGTTTTCTTTCCTGGCAGAGTTTCTCCTTGCAAGATATGGTGGAAAAGCTTTTTGCTGAGTGTAGAGCGGCAAGACACGCAGAAGACGCAGATACGCAGCTCTCCGAAGCTAAGTGCCGGTCCCGGGCTTCTTTCGGCACAAACTGCTCTCAGGAGCTCCCTGCGCTCGCCACAATGCTCTGTGTGCGAAGAAGCCGCTTCTTCGCCTCCGGGAGAATCGGCGAGCGGCAGCTTCCCAAAGGCGAAGATGCAAGCCGCACCACACAGGCACAGTGTGGGCAGCCTTCAGACTTAGAGAAAACAGTACTTTACCACTCTCCTGCCTTTTCCATGGTTATTCTATTGGAAAAGAACGAGTTTTGGACAACTACCTTTCATTCTTGCCAAACTCTTTGCAGACCCCCGTGCAAGCTTTAGAACAAGATTTTGGATGTTTTCTTTCCTGGCAGAGTTTCTCCTTGCAAGATATGGTGGAAAAGCTTTTTGCTGAGTGTAGAGCGGCAAGACACGCAGAAGACGCAGATACGCAGCTCTCCGAAGCTAAGTGCCGGTCCCGGGCTTCTTTCGGCACAAACCGCTCTCAGGAGCTCCCTGCGCTCGCCACAATGCTCTGTGTGCGAAGAAGCCGCTTCTTCGCCTCCGGGAGAATCGGCGAGCGGCAGCTTCCCAAAAGCGAAGATGCAAGCTGCACCGCACAGGCACAGTGTGGGCAGCATTCAGACTTAGAGAAAACAGTACTTTACCACTCTCCTGCCTTTTCCATGGTTATTCTATTGGAAAAGAACGAGTTTTGGACAACTACCTTTCATTCTTGCCAAACTCTTTGCAGACCCCCGTGCAAGCTTTAGAACAAGATTTTGGATGTTTTCTTTCCTGGCAGAGTTTCTCCTTGCAAGATATGGTGGAAAAGCTTTTTGCTGAGTGTAGAGCGGCAAGACACGCAGAAGACGCAGATACGCAGCTCTCCGAAGCTAAGTGCCGGTGCCGGGCTTCTTTCGGCACAAACCGCTCTCAGGAGCTCCCTGCGCTCGCCACAATGCTCTGTGTGCGAAGAAGCCGCTTCTTCGCCTCCGGGAGAATCGGCGAGCGGCAGCTTCCCAAAGGCGAAGATGCAAGCCGCACCACACAGGCACAGTGTGGGCAGCCTTCAGACTTAGAGAAAACAGTACTTTACCACTCTCCTGCCTTTTCCATGGTTATTCTATTGGAAAAGAACGAGTTTTGGACAACTACCTTTCATTCTTGCCAAACTCTTTGCAGACCCCCGTGCAAGCTTTACAACAAGATTTTGGATGTTTTCTTTCCTGGCAGAGTTTCTCCTTGCAAGATATGGTGGAAAAGCTTTTTGCTGAGTGTAGAGCGGCAAGACACGCAGAAGACGCAGATACGCAGCTCTCCGAAGCTAAGTGCCGGTCCCGGGCTTCTTTCGGCACAAACTGCTCTCAGGAGCTCCCTGCGCTCGCCACAATGCTCTGTGTGCGAAGAAGCCGCTTCTTCGCCTCCGGGAGAATCGGCGAGCGGCAGCTTCCCAAAGGCGAAGATGCAAGCTGCAGCACACAGGCACAGTGTGGGCAGCATTCAGACTTAGAGAAAACAGTACTTTACCACTCTCCTGCCTTTTCCATGGTTATTCTATTGGAAAAGAACGAGTTTTGGACAACTACCTTTCATTCTTGCCAAACTCTTTGCAGACCCCCGTGCAAGCTTTAGAACAAGATTTTGGATGTTTTCTTTCCTGGCAGAGTTTCTCCTTGCAAGATATGGTGGAAAAGCTTTTTGCTGAGTGTAGAGCGGCAAGACACGCAGAAGACGCAGATACGCAGCTCTCCGAAGCTAAGTGCCGGTCCCGGGCTTCTTTCGGCACAAACCGCTCTCAGGAGCTCCCTGCGCTCGCCACAATGCTCTGTGTGCGAAGAAGCCGCTTCTTCGCCTCCGGGAGAATCGGCGAGCGGCAGCTTCCCAAAAGCGAAGATGCAAGCTGCACCGCACAGGCACAGTGTGGGCAGCATTCAGACTTAGAGAAAACAGTACTTTACCACTCTCCTGCCTTTTCCATGGTTATTCTATTGGAAAAGAACGAGTTTTGGACAACTACCTTTCATTCTTGCCAAACTCTTTGCAGACCCCCGTGCAAGCTTTAGAACAAGATTTTGGATGTTTTCTTTCCTGGCAGAGTTTCTCCTTGCAAGATATGGTGGAAAAGCTTTTTGCTGAGTGTAGAGCGGCAAGACACGCAGAAGACGCAGATACGCAGCTCTCCGAAGCTAAGTGCCGGTCCCGGGCTTCTTTCGGCACAAACCGCTCTCAGGAGCTCCCTGCGCTCGCCACAATGCTCTGTGTGCGAAGAAGCCGCTTCTTCGCCTCCGGGAGAATCGGCGAGCGGCAGCTTCCCAAAGGCGAAGATGCAAGCCGCACCACACAGGCACAGTGTGGGCAGCCTTCAGACTTAGAGAAAACAGTACTTTACCACTCTCCTGCCTTTTCCATGGTTATTCTATTGGAAAAGAACGAGTTTTGGACAACTACCTTTCATTCTTGCCAAACTCTTTGCAGACCCCCGTGCAAGCTTTAGAACAAGATTTTGGATGTTTTCTTTCCTGGCAGAGTTTCTCCTTGCAAGATATGGTGGAAAAGCTTTTTGCTGAGTGTAGAGCGGCAAGACAGGCAGAAGACGCAGATACGCAGCTCTCCGAAGCTAAGTGCCGGTGCCGGGCTTCTTTCGGCACAAACCGCTCTCAGGAGCTCCCTGCGCTCGCCACAATGCTCTGTGTGCGAAGAAGCCGCTTCTTCGCCTCCGGGAGAATCGGCGAGCGGCAGCTTCCCAAAGGCGAAGATGCAAGCTGCAGCACACAGGCACAGTGTGGGCAGCATTCAGACTTAGAGAAAACAGTACTTTACCACTCTCCTGCCTTTTCCATGGTTATTCTATTGGAAAAGAACGAGTTTTGGACAACTACCTTTCATTCTTGCCAAACTCTTTGCAGACCCCCGTGCAAGCTTTAGAACAAGATTTTGGATGTTTTCTTTCCTGGCAGAGTTTCTCCTTGCAAGATATGGTGGAAAAGCTTTTTGCTGAGTGTAGAGCGGCAAGACACGCAGAAGACGCAGATACGCAGCTCTCCGAAGCTAAGTGCCGGTCCCGGGCTTCTTTCGGCACAAACTGCTCTCAGGAGCTCCCTGCGCTCGCCACAATGCTCTGTGTGCGAAGAAGCCGCTTCTTCGCCTCCGGGAGAATCGGCGAGCGGCAGCTTCCCAAAGGCGAAGATGCAAGCCGCACCACACAGGCACAGTGTGGGCAGCCTTCAGACTTAGAGAAAACAGTACTTTACCACTCTCCTGCCTTTTCCATGGTTATTCTATTGGAAAAGAACGAGTTTTGGACAACTACCTTTCATTCTTGCCAAACTCTTTGCAGACCCCCGTGCAAGCTTTAGAACAAGATTTTGGATGTTTTCTTTCCTGGCAGAGTTTCTCCTTGCAAGATATGGTGGAAAAGCTTTTTGCTGAGTGTAGAGCGGCAAGACACGCAGAAGACGCAGATACGCAGCTCTCCGAAGCTAAGTGCCGGTCCCGGGCTTCTTTCGGCACAAACCGCTCTCAGGAGCTCCCTGCGCTCGCCACAATGCTCTGTGTGCGAAGAAGCCGCTTCTTCGCCTCCGGGAGAATCGGCGAGCGGCAGCTTCCCAAAAGCGAAGATGCAAGCTGCAGCACACAGGCACAGTGTGGGCAGCATTCAGACTTAGAGAAAACAGTACTTTACCACTCTCCTGCCTTTTCCATGGTTATTCTATTGGAAAAGAACGAGTTTTGGACAACTACCTTTCATTCTTGCCAAACTCTTTGCAGACCCCCGTGCAAGCTTTAGAACAAGATTTTGGATGTTTTCTTTCCTGGCAGAGTTTCTCCTTGCAAGATATGGTGGAAAAGCTTTTTGCTGAGTGTAGAGCGGCAAGACACGCAGAAGACGCAGATACGCAGCTCTCCGAAGCTAAGTGCCGGTCCCGGGCTTCTTTCGGCACAAACCGCTCTCAGGAGCTCCCTGCGCTCGCCACAATGCTCTGTGTGCGAAGAAGCCGCTTCTTCGCCTCCGGGAGAATCGGCGAGCGGCAGCTTCCCAAAGGCGAAGATGCAAGCCGCACCACACAGGCACAGTGTGGGCAGCCTTCAGACTTAGAGAAAACAGTACTTTACCACTCTCCTGCCTTTTCCATGGTTATTCTATTGGAAAAGAACGAGTTTTGGACAACTACCTTTCATTCTTGCCAAACTCTTTGCAGACCCCCGTGCAAGCTTTAGAACAAGATTTTGGATGTTTTCTTTCCTGGCAGAGTTTCTCCTTGCAAGATATGGTGGAAAAGCTTTTTGCTGAGTGTAGAGCGGCAAGACACGCAGAAGACGCAGATACGCAGCTCTCCGAAGCTAAGTGCCGGTCCCGGGCTTCTTTCGGCACAAACTGCTCTCAGGAGCTCCCTGCGCTCGCCACAATGCTCTGTGTGCGAAGAAGCCGCTTCTTCGCCTCCGGGAGAATCGGCGAGCGGCAGCTTCCCAAAGGCGAAGATGCAAGCTGCAGCACACAGGCACAGTGTGGGCAGCATTCAGACTTAGAGAAAACAGTACTTTACCACTCTCCTGCCTTTTCCATGGTTATTCTATTGGAAAAGAACGAGTTTTGGACAACTACCTTTCATTCTTGCCAAACTCTTTGCAGACCCCCGTGCAAGCTTTAGAACAAGATTTTGGATGTTTTCTTTCCTGGCAGAGTTTCTCCTTGCAAGATATGGTGGAAAAGCTTTTTGCTGAGTGTAGAGCGGCAAGACACGCAGAAGACGCAGATACGCAGCTCTCCGAAGCTAAGTGCCGGTCCCGGGCTTCTTTCGGCACAAACCGCTCTCAGGAGCTCCCTGCGCTCGCCACAATGCTCTGTGTGCGAAGAAGCCGCTTCTTCGCCTCCGGGAGAATCGGCGAGCGGCAGCTTCCCAAAAGCGAAGATGCAAGCTGCACCGCACAGGCACAGTGTGGGCAGCATTCAGACTTAGAGAAAACAGTACTTTACCACTCTCCTGCCTTTTCCATGGTTATTCTATTGGAAAAGAACGAGTTTTGGACAACTACCTTTCATTCTTGCCAAACTCTTTGCAGACCCCCGTGCAAGCTTTAGAACAAGATTTTGGATGTTTTCTTTCCTGGCAGAGTTTCTCCTTGCAAGATATGGTGGAAAAGCTTTTTGCTGAGTGTAGAGCGGCAAGACACGCAGAAGACGCAGATACGCAGCTCTCCGAAGCTAAGTGCCGGTCCCGGGCTTCTTTCGGCACAAACCGCTCTCAGGAGCTCCCTGCGCTCGCCACAATGCTCTGTGTGCGAAGAAGCCGCTTCTTCGCCTCCGGGAGAATCGGCGAGCGGCAGCTTCCCAAAGGCGAAGATGCAAGCCGCACCACACAGGCACAGTGTGGGCAGCCTTCAGACTTAGAGAAAACAGTACTTTACCACTCTCCTGCCTTTTCCATGGTTATTCTATTGGAAAAGAACGAGTTTTGGACAACTACCTTTCATTCTTGCCAAACTCTTTGCAGACCCCCGTGCAAGCTTTAGAACAAGATTTTGGATGTTTTCTTTCCTGGCAGAGTTTCTCCTTGCAAGATATGGTGGAAAAGCTTTTTGCTGAGTGTAGAGCGGCAAGACACGCAGAAGACGCAGATACGCAGCTCTCCGAAGCTAAGTGCCGGTCCCGGGCTTCTTTCGGCACAAACCGCTCTCAGGAGCTCCCTGCGCTCGCCACAATGCTCTGTGTGCGAAGAAGCCGCTTCTTCGCCTCCGGGAGAATCGGCGAGCGGCAGCTTCCCAAAAGCGAAGATGCAAGCTGCACCACACAGGCACAGTGTGGGCAGCCTTCAGACTTAGAGAAAACAGTACTTTACCACTCTCCTGCCTTTTCCATGGTTATTCTATTGGAAAAGAACGAGTTTTGGACAACTACATTTCATTCTTGCCAAACGCTTTGCAGACCCCCGTGCAAGCTTTAGAACAAGATTTTGGATGTTTTCTTTCCTGGCAGAGTTTCTCCTTGCAAGATATGGTGGAAAAGCTTTTTGCTGAGTGTAGAGCGGCAAGACACGCAGAAGACGCAGATACGCAGCTCTCCGAAGCTAAGTGCCGGTCCCGGGCTTCTTTCGGCACAAACCGCTCTCAGGAGCTCCCTGCGCTCGCCACAATGCTCTGTGTGCGAAGAAGCCGCTTCTTCGCCTCCGGGAGAATCGGCGAGCGGCAGCTTCCCAAAGGCGAAGATGCAAGCTGCAGCACACAGGCACAGTGTGGGCAGCATTCAGACTTAGAGAAAACAGTACTTTACCACTCTCCTGCCTTTTCCATGGTTATTCTATTGGAAACGAACGAGTTTTGGACAACTACCTTTCATTCTTGCCAAACGCTTTGCAGACCCCCGTGCAAGCTTTAGAACAAGATTTTGGATGTTTTCTTTCCTGGCAGAGTTTCTCCTTGCAAGATATGGTGGAAAAGCTTTTTGCTGAGTGTAGAGTGGCAAGACACGCAGAAGACGCAGATACGCAGCTCTCCGAAGCTAAGTGCCGGTCCCGGGCTTCTTTCGGCACAAACCGCTCTCAGGAGCTCCCTGCGCTCGCCACAATGCTCTGTGTGCGAAGAAGCCGCTTCTTCGCCTCCGGGAGAATCGGCGAGCGGCAGCTTCCCAAAGGCGAAGATGCAAGCTGCAGCACGCAGGCACAGTGTGGGCAGCATTCAGACTTAGAGAAAACAGTACTTTACCACTCTCCTGCCTTTTCCATGGTTATTCTATTGGAAAAGAACGAGTTTTGGACAACTACCTTTCATTCTTGCCAAACTCTTTGCAGACCCCCGTGCAAGCTTTAGAACAAGATTTTGGATGTTTTCTTTCCTGGCAGAGTTTCTCTTTGCAAGATATGGTGGAAAAGCTTTTTGCTGAGTGTAGAGCGGCAAGACACGCAGAAGACGCAGATACGCAGCTCTCCGAAGCTAAGTGCCGGTGCCGGGCTTCTTTCGGCACAAACCGCTCTCAGGAGCTCCCTGCGCTCGCCACAATGCTCTGTGTGCGAAGAAGCCGCTTCTTCGCCTCCGGGAGAATCGGCGAGCGGCAGCTTCCCAAAGGCGAAGATGCAAGCTGCAGCACACAGGCACAGTGTGGGCAGCCTTCAGACTTAGAGAAAACAGTACTTTACCACTCTCCTGCCTTTTCCATGGTTATTCTATTGGAAAAGAACGAGTTTTGGACAACTACCTTTCATTCTTGCCAAACTCTTTGCAGACCCCCGTGCAAGCTTTAGAACAAGATTTTGGATGTTTTCTTTCCTGGCAGAGTTTCTCCTTGCAAGATATGGTGGAAAAGCTTTTTGCTGAGTGTAGAGCGGCAAGACACGCAGAAGACGCAGATACGCAGCTCTCCGAAGCTAAGTGCCGGTCCCGGGCTTCTTTCGGCACAAACCGCTCTCAGGAGCTCCCTGCGCTCGCCACAATGCTCTGTGTGCGAAGAAGCCGCTTCTTCGCCTCCGGGAGAATCGGCGAGCGGCAGCTTCCCAAAGGCGAAGATGCAAGCCGCACCACACAGGCACAGTGTGGGCAGCCTTCAGACTTAGAGAAAACAGTACTTTACCACTCTCCTGCCTTTTCCATGGTTATTCTATTGGAAAAGAACGAGTTTTGGACAACTACCTTTCATTCTTGCCAAACTCTTTGCAGACCCCCGTGCAAGCTTTAGAACAAGATTTTGGATGTTTTCTTTCCTGGCAGAGTTTCTCCTTGCAAGATATGGTGGAAAAGCTTTTTGCTGAGTGTAGAGCGGCAAGACACGCAGAAGACGCAGATACGCAGCTCTCCGAAGCTAAGTGCCGGTCCCGGGCTTCTTTCGGCACAAACCGCTCTCAGGAGCTCCCTGCGCTCGCCACAATGCTCTGTGTGCGAAGAAGCCGCTTCTTCGCCTCCGGGAGAATCGGCGAGCGGCAGCTTCCCAAAGGCGAAGATGCAAGCTGCAGCACGCAGGCACAGTGTGGGCAGCATTCAGACTTAGAGAAAACAGTACTTTACCACTCTCCTGCCTTTTCCATGGTTATTCTATTGGAAAAGAACGAGTTTTGGACAACTACCTTTCATTCTTGCCAAACTCTTTGCAGACCCCCGTGCAAGCTTTACAACAAGATTTTGGATGTTTTCTTTCCTGGCAGAGTTTCTCCTTGCAAGATATGGTGGAAAAGCTTTTTGCTGAGTGTAGAGCGGCAAGACACGCAGAAGACGCAGATACGCAGCTCTCCGAAGCTAAGTGCCGGTCCCGGGCTTCTTTCGGCACAAACCGCTCTCAGCAGCTCCCTGCGCTCGCCACAATGCTCTGTGTGCGAAGAAGCCGCTTCTTCGCCTGCGGGAGAATCGGCGAGCGGCAGCTTCCCAAAGGCGAAGATGCAAGCTGCAGCACACAGGCACAGTGTGGGCAGCATTCAGACTTAGAGAAAACAGTACTTTACCACTCTCCTGCCTTTTCCATGGTTATTCTATTGGAAAAGAACGAGTTTTGGACAACTACCTTTCATTCTTGCCAAACTCTTTGCAGACCCCCGTGCAAGCTTTAGAACAAGATTTTGGATGTTTTCTTTCCTGGCAGAGTTTCTCCTTGCAAGATATGGTGGAAAAGCTTTTTGCTGAGTGTAGAGCGGCAAGACACGCAGAAGACGCAGATACGCAGCTCTCCGAAGCTAAGTGCCGGTCCCGGGCTTCTTTCAGCAAAAACCGCTCTCAGGAGCTCCCTGCGCTCGCCACAATGCTCTGTGTGCGAAGAAGCCGCTTCTTCGCCTCCGGGAGAATCTGCGAGCGGCAGCTTCCCAAAGGCGAAGATGCAAGCTGCAGCACACAGGCACAGTGTGGGCAGCATTCAGACTTAGAGAAAACAGTACTTTACCACTCTCCTGCCTTTTCCATGGTTATTCTATTGGAAAAGAACGAGTTTTGGACAACTACCTTTCATTCTTGCCAAACTCTTTGCAGACCCCCGTGCAAGCTTTAGAACAAGATTTTGGATGTTTTCTTTCCTGGCAGAGTTTCTCCTTGCAAGATATGGTGGAAAAGCTTTTTGCTGAGTGTAGAGCGGCAAGACACGCAGAAGACGCAGATACGCAGCTCTCCGAAGCTAAGTGCCGGTCCCGGGCTTCTTTCGGCACAAACCGCTCTCAGGAGCTCCCTGCGCTCGCCACAATGCTCTGTGTGCAAAGAAGCCGCTTCTTCGCCTCCGGGAGAATCGGCGAGCGGCAGCTTCCCAAAGGCGAAGATGCAAGCTGCACCACGCAGGCACAGTGTGGGCAGCATTCAGACTTAGAGAAAACAGTACTTTACCACTCTCCTGCCTTTTCCATGGTTATTCTATTGGAAAAGAACGAGTTTTGGACAACTACCTTACATTCTTGCCAAACTCTTTGCAGACCCCCGTGCAAGCTTTAGAACAAGATTTTGGATGTTTTCTTTCCTGGCAGAGTTTCTCCTTGCAAGATATGCTGGAAAAGCTTTTTGCTGAGTGTAGAGCGGCAAGACACGCAGAAGACGCAGATACGCAGCTCTCCGAAGCTAAGTGCCGGTCCCGGGCTTCTTTTGGCACAAACCGCTCTCAGGAGCTCCCTGCGCTCGCCACAATGCTCTGTGTGCGAAGAAGCCGCTTCTTCGCCTCCGGGAGAATCGGCGAGCGGCAGCTTCCCAAAGGCGAAGATGCAAGCTGCAGCACGCAGGCACAGTGTGGGCAGCATTCAGACTTAGAGAAAACAGTACTTTACCACTCTCCTGCCTTTTCCATGGTTATTCTATTGGAAAAGAACGAGTTTTGGACAACTACCTTTCATTCTTGCCAAACTCTTTGCAGACCCCCGTGCAAGCTTTAGAACAAGATTTTGGATGTTTTCTTTCCTGGCAGAGTTTCTCCTTGCAAGATATGGTGGAAAAGCTTTTTGCTGAGTGTAGAGCGGCAAGACACGCAGAAGACGCAGATACGCAGCTCTCCGAAGCTAAGTGCCGGTCCCGGGCTTCTTTCGGCACAAACCGCTCTCAGGAGCTCCCTGCGCTCGCCACAATGCTCTGTGTGCGAAGAAGCCGCTTCTTCGCCTCCGGGAGAATCGGCGAGCGGCAGCTTCCCAAAGGCGAAGATGCAAGCTGCAGCACGCAGGCACAGTGTGGGCAGCATTCAGACTTAGATAAAACAGTACTTTACCACTCTCCTGCCTTTTCCATGGTTATTCTATTGGAAAAGAACGAGTTTTGGACAACTACCTTTCATTCTTGCCAAACTCTTTGCAGACCCCCGTGCAAGCTTTAGAACAAGATTTTGGATGTTTTCTTTCCTGGCAGAGTTTCTCCTTGCAAGATATGGTGGAAAAGCTTTTTGCTGAGTGTAGAGCGGCAAGACACGCAGAAGACGCAGATACGCAGCTCTCCGAAGCTAAGTGCCGGTCCCGGGCTTCTTTCGGCACAAACCGCTCTCAGGAGCTCCCTGCGCTCGCCACAATGCTCTGTGTGCGAAGAAGCCGCTTCTTCGCCTCCGGGAGAATCGGCGAGCGGCAGCTTCCCAAAGGCGAAGATGCAAGCTGCACCACACAGGCACAGTGTGGGCAGCATTCAGACTTAGAGAAAACAGTACTTTACCACTCTCCTGCCTTTTCCATGGTTATTCTATTGGAAAAGAACGAGTTTTGGACAACTACCTTTCATTCTTGCCAAACTCTTTGCAGACCCCCGTGCAAGCTTTAGAACAAGATTTTGGATGTTTTCTTTCCTGGCAGAGTTTCTCCTTGCAAGATATGGTGGAAAAGCTTTTTGCTGAGTGTAGAGCGGCAAGACACGCAGAAGACGCAGATACGCAGCTCTCCGAAGCTAAGTGCCGGTCCCGGGCTTCTTTCGGCACAAACCGCTCTCAGGAGCTCCCTGCGCTCGCCACAATGCTCTGTGTGCGAAGAAGCCGCTTCTTCGCCTCCGGGAGAATCGGCGAGCGGCAGCTTCCCAAAGGCGAAGATGCAAGCTGCAGCACACAGGCACAGTGTGGGCAGCATTCAGACTTAGAGAAAACAGTACTTTACCACTCTCCTGCCTTTTCCATGGTTATTCTATTGGAAAAGAACGAGTTTTGGACAACTACCTTTCATTCTTGCCAAACTCTTTGCAGACCCCCGTGCAAGCTTTAGAACAAGATTTTGGATGTTTTCTTTCCTGGCAGAGTTTCTCCTTGCAAGATATGGTGGAAAAGCTTTTTGCTGAGTGTAGAGCGGCAAGACACGCAGAAGACGCAGATACGCAGCTCTCCGAAGCTAAGTGCCGGTCCCGGGCTTCTTTCGGCACAAACCGCTCTCAGGAGCTCCCTGCGCTCGCCACAATGCTCTGTGTGCGAAGAAGCCGCTTCTTCGCCTCCGGGAGAATCGGCGAGCGGCAGCTTCCCAAAGGCGAAGATGCAAGCTGCAGCACGCAGGCACAGTGTGGGCAGCATTCAGACTTAGAGAAAACAGTACTTTACCACTCTCCTGCCTTTTCCATGGTTATTCTATTGGAAAAGAACGAGTTTTGGACAACTACCTTTCATTCTTGCCAAACTCTTTGCAGACCCCCGTGCAAGCTTTAGAACAAGATTTTGGATGTTTTCTTTCCTGGCAGAGTTTCTCCTTGCAAGATATGGTGGAAAAGCTTTTTGCTGAGTGTAGAGCGGCAAGACACGCAGAAGACGCAGATACGCAGCTCTCCGAAGCTAAGTGCCGGTCCCGGGCTTCTTTCGGCACAAACCGCTCTCAGGAGCTCCCTGCGCTCGCCACAATGCTCTGTGTGCGAAGAAGCCGCTTCTTCGCCTCCGGGAGAATCGGCGAGCGGCAGCTTCCCAAAGGCGAAGATGCAAGCTGCAGCACGCAGGCACAGTGTGGGCAGCATTCAGACTTAGAGAAAACAGTACTTTACCACTCTCCTGCCTTTTCCATGGTTATTCTATTGGAAAAGAACGAGTTTTGGACAACTACCTTTCATTCTTGCCAAACTCTTTGCAGACCCCCGTGCAAGCTTTAGAACAAGATTTTGGATGTTTTCTTTCCTGGCAGAGTTTCTCCTTGCAAGATATGCTGGAAAAGCTTTTTGCTGAGTGTAGAGCGGCAAGACACGCAGAAGACGCAGATACGCAGCTCTCCGAAGCTAAGTGCCGGTCCCGGGCTTCTTTCGGCACAAACCACTCTCAGGAGCTCCCTGCGCTCGCCACAATGCTCTGTGTGCGAAGAAGCCGCTTCTTCGCCTCCGGGAGAATCGGCGAGCGGCAGCTTCCCAAAGGCGAAGATGCAAGCTGCAGCACGCAGGCACAGTGTGGGCAGCATTCAGACTTAGAGAAAACAGTACTTTACCACTCTCCTGCCTTTTCCATGGTTATTCTATTGGAAAAGAACGAGTTTTGGACAACTACCTTTCATTCTTGCCAAACTCTTTGCAGACCCCCGTGCAAGCTTTAGAACAAGATTTTGGATGTTTTCTTTCCTGGCAGAGTTTCTCCTTGCAAGATATGGTGGAAAAGCTTTTTGCTGAGTGTAGAGCGGCAAGACACGCAGAAGACGCAGATACGCAGCTCTCCGAAGCTAAGTGCCGGTCCCGGGCTTCTTTCGGCACAAACCGCTCTCAGGAGCTCCCTGCGCTCGCCACAATGCTCTGTGTGCGAAGAAGCCGCTTCTTCGCCTCCGGGAGAATCGGCGAGCGGCAGCTTCCCAAAGGCGAAGATGCAAGCTGCAGCACACAGGCACAGTGTGGGCAGCATTCAGACTTAGAGAAAACAGTACTTTACCACTCTCCTGCCTTTCCATGGTTATTCTATTGGAAAAGAACGAGTTTTGGACAACTACCTTTCATTCTTGCCAAACTCTTTGCAGACCTCCGTGCAAGCTTTAGAACAAGATTTTGGATGTTTTCTTTCCTGGCAGAGTTTCTCCTTGCAAGATATGGTGGAAAAGCTTTTTGCTGAGTGTAGAGCGGCAAGACACGCAGAAGACGCAGATACGCAGCTCTCCGAAGCTAAGTGCCGGTCCCGGGCTTCTTTCGGCACAAACCGCTCTCAGGAGCTCCCTGCGCTCGCCACAATGCTCTGTGTGCGAAGAAGCCGCTTCTTCGCCTCCGGGAGAATCGGCGAGCGGCAGCTTCCCAAAGGCGAAGATGCAAGCTGCACCACACAGGCACAGTGTGGGCAGCATTCAGACTTAGAGAAAACAGTACTTTACCACTCTCCTGCCTTTTCCATGGTTATTCTATTGGAAAAGAACGAGTTTTGGACAACTACCTTTCATTCTTGCCAAACTCTTTGCAGACCCCCGTGCAAGCTTTAGAACAAGATTTTGGATGTTTTCTTTCCTGGCAGAGTTTCTCCTTGCAAGATATGGTGGAAAAGCTTTTTGCTGAGTGTAGAGCGGCAAGACACGCAGAAGACGCAGATACGCAGCTCTCCGAAGCTAAGTGCCGGTCCCGGGCTTCTTTCGGCACAAACCGCTCTCAGGAGCTCCCTGCGCTCGCCACAATGCTCTGTGTGCAAAGAAGCCGCTTCTTCGCCTCCGGGAGAATCGGCGAGCGGCAGCTTCCCAAAGGCGAAGATGCAAGCTGCAGCACGCAGGCACAGTGTGGGCAGCATTCAGACTTAGAGAAAACAGTACTTTACCACTCTCCTGCCTTTTCCATGGTTATTCTATTGGAAAAGAACGAGTTTTGGACAACTACCTTACATTCTTGCCAAACTCTTTGCAGACCCCCGTGCAAGCTTTAGAACAAGATTTTGGATGTTTTCTTTCCTGGTAGAGTTTCTCCTTGCAAGATATGCTGGAAAAGCTTTTTGCTGAGTGTAGAGCGGCAAGACAGGCAGAAGACTCAGATACGCAGCTCTCCGAAGCTAAGTGCCGGTCCCGGGCTTCTTTTGGCACAAACCGCTCTCAGGAGCTCCCTGCGCTCGCCACAATGCTCTGTGTGCGAAGAAGCCGCTTCTTCGCCTCCGGGAGAATCGGCGAGCGGCAGCTTCCCAAAGGCGAAGATGCAAGCTGCAGCACGCAGGCACAGTGTGGGCAGCATTCAGACTTAGAGAAAACAGTACTTTACCACTCTCCTGCCTTTTCCATGGTTATTCTATTGGAAAAGAACGAGTTTTGGACAACTACCTTTCATTCTTGCCAAACTCTTTGCAGACCCCCGTGCAAGCTTTAGAACAAGATTTTGGATGTTTTCTTTCCTGGCAGAGTTTCTCCTTGCAAGATATGGTGGAAAAGCTTTTTGCTGAGTGTAGAGCGGCAAGACACGCAGAAGACGCAGATACGCAGCTCTCCGAAGCTAAGTGCCGGTCCCGGGCTTCTTTCGGCACAAACCGCTCTCAGGAGCTCCCTGCGCTCGCCACAATGCTCTGTGTGCGAAGAAGCCGCTTCTTCGCCTCCGGGAGAATCGGCGAGCGGCAGCTTCCCAAAGGCGAAGATGCAAGCTGCAGCACGCAGGCACAGTGTGGGCAGCATTCAGACTTAGAGAAAACAGTACTTTACCACTCTCCTGCCTTTTCCATGGTTATTCTATTGGAAAAGAACGAGTTTTGGACAACTACCTTTCATTCTTGCCAAACTCTTTGCAGACCCCCGTGCAAGCTTTACAACAAGATTTTGGATGTTTTCTTTCCTGGCAGAGTTTCTCCTTGCAAGATATGGTGGAAAAGCTTTTTGCTGAGTGTAGAGCGGCAAGACACGCAGAAGACGCAGATACGCAGCTCTCCGAAGCTAAGTGCCGGTCCCGGGCTTCTTTCGGCACAAACCGCTCTCAGGAGCTCCCTGCGCTCGCCACAATGCTCTGTGTGCGAAGAAGCCGCTTCTTCGCCTCCGGGAGAATCGGCGAGCGGCAGCTTCCCAAAGGCGAAGATGCAAGCTGCACCACACAGGCACAGTGTGGGCAGCATTCAGACTTAGAGAAAACAGTACTTTACCACTCTCCTGCCTTTTCCATGGTTATTCTATTGGAAAAGAACGAGTTTTGGACAACTACCTTTCATTCTTGCCAAACTCTTTGCAGACCCCCGTGCAAGCTTTAGAACAAGATTTTGGATGTTTTCTTCCCTGGCAGAGTTTCTCCTTGCAAGATATGGTGGAAAAGCTTTTTGCTGAGTGTAGAGCGGCAAGACACGCAGAAGACGCAGATACGCAGCTCTCCGAAGCTAAGTGCCGGTCCCGGGCTTCTTTCGGCACAAACCGCTCTCAGCAGCTCCCTGCGCTCGCCACAATGCTCTGTGTGCGAAGAAGCCGCTTCTTCGCCTCCGGGAGAATCGGCGAGCGGCAGCTTCCCAAAGGCGAAGATGCAAGCTGCACCACACAGGCACAGTGTGGGCAGCATTCAGACTTAGAGAAAACAGTACTTTACCACTCTCCTGCCTTTTCCATGGTTATTCTATTGGAAAAGAACAGGTTTTGGACAACTACCTTTCATTCTTGCCAAACTCTTTGCAGACCCCCGTGCAAGCTTTAGAACAAGATTTTGGATGTTTTCTTTCCTGGCAGAGTTTCTCCTTGCAAGATATGGTGGAAAAGCTTTTTGCTGAGTGTAGAGCGGCAAGACACGCAGAAGACGCAGATACGCAGCTCTCCGAAGCTAAGTGCCGGTCCCGGGCTTCTTTCGGCACAAACCGCTCTCAGGAGCTCCCTGCGCTCGCCACAATGCTCTGTGTGCGAAGAAGCCGCTTCTTCGCCTCCGGGAGAATCGGCGAGCGGCAGCTTCCCAAAGGCGAAGATGCAAGCTGCAGCACGCAGGCACAGTGTGGGCAGCATTCAGACTTAGAGAAAACAGTACTTTACCACTCTCCTGCCTTTTCCATGGTTATTCTATTGGAAAAGAACGAGTTTTGGACAACTACCTTTCATTCTTGCCAAACTCTTTGCAGACCCCCGTGCAAGCTTTAGAACAAGATTTTGGATGTTTTCTTTCCTGGCAGAGTTTCTCCTTGCAAGATATGGTGGAAAAGCTTTTTGCTGAGTGTAGAGCGGCAAGACACGCAGAAGACGCAGATACGCAGCTCTCCGAAGCTAAGTGCCGGTCCCGGGCTTCTTTCGGCACAAACCGCTCTCAGGAGCTCCCTGCGCTCGCCACAATGCTCTGTGTGCGAAGAAGCCGCTTCTTCGCCTCCGGGAGAATCGGCGAGCGGCAGCTTCCCAAAGGCGAAGATGCAAGCCGCACCACACAGGCACAGTGTGGGCAGCCTTCAGACTTAGAGAAAACAGTACTTTACCACTCTCCTGCCTTTTCCATGGTTATTCTATTGGAAAAGAACGAGTTTTGGACAACTACCTTTCATTCTTGCCAAACTCTTTGCAGACCCCCGTGCAAGCTTTAGAACAAGATTTTGGATGTTTTCTTTCCTGGCAGAGTTTCTCCTTGCAAGATATGGTGGAAAAGCTTTTTGCTGAGTGTAGAGCGGCAAGACACGCAGAAGACGCAGATACGCAGCTCTCCGAAGCTAAGTGCCGGTCCCGGGCTTCTTTCGGCACAAACCGCTCTCAGGAGCTCCCTGCGCTCGCCACAATGCTCTGTGTGCGAAGAAGCCGCTTCTTCGCCTCCGGGAGAATCGGCGAGCGGCAGCTTCCCAAAGGCGAAGATGCAAGCTGCAGCACGCAGGCACAGTGTGGGCAGCATTCAGACTTAGAGAAAACAGTACTTTACCACTCTCCTGCCTTTTCCATGGTTATTCTATTGGAAAAGAACGAGTTTTGGACAACTACCTTTCATTCTTGCCAAACTCTTTGCAGACCCCCGTGCAAGCTTTAGAACAAGATTTTGGATGTTTTCTTTCCTGGCAGAGTTTCTCCTTGCAAGATATGGTGGAAAAGCTTTTTGCTGAGTGTAGAGCGGCAAGACACGCAGAAGACGCAGATACGCAGCTCTCCGAAGCTAAGTGCCGGTCCCGGGCTTCTTTCGGCACAAACCGCTCTCAGGAGCTCCCTGCGCTCGCCACAATGCTCTGTGTGCGAAGAAGCCGCTTCTTCGCCTCCGGGAGAATCGGCGAGCGGCAGCTTCCCAAAGGCGAAGATGCAAGCTGCAGCACACAGGCACAGTGTGGGCAGCCTTCAGACTTAGAGAAAACAGTACTTTACCACTCTCCTGCCTTTTCCATGGTTATTCTATTGGAAAAGAACGAGTTTTGGACAACTACCTTTCATTCTTGCCAAACTCTTTGCAGACCCCCGTGCAAGCTTTAGAACAAGATTTTGGATGTTTTCTTTCCTGGCAGAGTTTCTCCTTGCAAGATATGGTGGAAAAGCTTTTTGCTGAGTGTAGAGCGGCAAGACACGCAGAAGACGCAGATACGCAGCTCTCCGAAGCTAAGTGCCGGTCCCGGGCTTCTTTCGGCACAAACCGCTCTCAGGAGCTCCCTGCGCTCGCCACAATGCTCTGTGTGCGAAGAAGCCGCTTCTTCGCCTCCGGGAGAATCAGCGAGCGGCAGCTTCCCAAAGGCGAAGATGCAAGCTGCAGCACGCAGGCACAGTGTGGGCAGCATTCAGACTTAGAGAAAACAGTACTTTACCACTCTCCTGCCTTTTCCATGGTTATTCTATTGGAAAAGAACGAGTTTTGGACAACTACCTTTCATTCTTGCCAAACTCTTTGCAGACCCCCGTGCAAGCTTTACAACAAGATTTTGGATGTTTTCTTTCCTGTCAGAATTTCTCCTTGCAAGATATGGTGGAAAAGCTTTTTGCTGAGTGTAGAGCGGCAAGACACGCAGAAGACGCAGATACGCAGCTCTCCGAAGCTAAGTGCCGGTCCCGGGCTTCTTTCGGCACAAACCGCTCTCAGGAGCTCCCTGCGCTCGCCACAATGCTCTGTGTGCGAAGAAGCCGCTTCTTCGCCTCCGGGAGAATCGGCGAGCGGCAGCTTCCCAAAAGCGAAGATGCAAGCTGCAGCACACAGGCACAGTGTGGGCAGCCTTCAGACTTAGAGAAAACAGTACTTTACCACTCTCCTGCCTTTTCCATGGTTATTCTATTGGAAAAGAACGAGTTTTGGACAACTACCTTTCATTCTTGCCAAACTCTTTGCAGACCCCCGTGCAAGCTTTAGAACAAGATTTTGGATGTTTTCTTTCCTGGCAGAGTTTCTCCTTGCAAGATATGGTGGAAAAGCTTTTTGCTGAGTGTAGAGCGGCAAGACACGCAGAAGACGCAGATACGCAGCTCTCCGAAGCTAAGTGCCGGTCCCGGGCTTCTTTCGGCACAAACCGCTCTCAGGAGCTCCCTGCGCTCGCCACAATGCTCTGTGTGCGAAGAAGCCGCTTCTTCGCCTCCGGGAGAATCGGCGAGCGGCAGCTTCCCAAAAGCGAAGATGCAAGCTGCACCACACAGGCACAGTGTGGGCAGCATTCAGACTTAGAGAAAACAGTACTTTACCACTCTCCTGCCTTTTCCATGGTTATTCTATTGGAAAAGAACGAGTTTTGGACAACTACCTTTCATTCTTGCCAAACTCTTTGCAGACCCCCGTGCAAGCTTTAGAACAAGATTTTGGATGTTTTCTTTCCTGGCAGAGTTTCTCCTTGCAAGATATGGTGGAAAAGCTTTTTGCTGAGTGTAGAGCGGCAAGACACGCAGAAGACGCAGATACGCAGCTCTCCGAAGCTAAGTGCCGGTCCCGGGCTTCTTTCGGCACAAACCGCTCTCAGGAGCTCCCTGCGCTCGCCACAATGCTCTGTGTGCGAAGAAGCCGCTTCTTCGCCTCCGGGAGAATCGGCGAGCGGCAGCTTCCCAAAAGCGAAGATGCAAGCTGCAGCACACAGGCACAGTGTGGGCAGCCTTCAGACTTAGAGAAAACAGTACTTTACCACTCTCCTGCCTTTTCCATGGTTATTCTATTGGAAAAGAACGAGTTTTGGACAACTACCTTTCATTCTTGCCAAACTCTTTGCAGACCCCCGTGCAAGCTTTAGAACAAGATTTTGGATGTTTTCTTTCCTGGCAGAGTTTCTCCTTGCAAGATATGGTGGAAAAGCTTTTTGCTGAGTGTAGAGCGGCAAGACACGCAGAAGACGCAGATACGCAGCTCTCCGAAGCTAAGTGCCGGTCCCGGGCTTCTTTCGGCACAAACCGCTCTCAGGAGCTCCCTGCGCTCGCCACAATGCTCTGTGTGCGAAGAAGCCGCTTCTTCGCCTCCGGGAGAATCGGCGAGCGGCAGCTTCCCAAAAGCGAAGATGCAAGCTGCACCACACAGGCACAGTGTGGGCAGCATTCAGACTTAGAGAAAACAGTACTTTACCACTCTCCTGCCTTTTCCATGGTTATTCTATTGGAAAAGAACGAGTTTTGGACAACTACCTTTCATTCTTGCCAAACTCTTTGCAGACCCCCGTGCAAGCTTTAGAACAAGATTTTGGATGTTTTCTTTCCTGGCAGAGTTTCTCCTTGCAAGATATGGTGGAAAAGCTTTTTGCTGAGTGTAGAGCGGCAAGACACGCAGAAGACGCAGATACGCAGCTCTCCGAAGCTAAGTGCCGGTCCCGGGCTTCTTTCGGCACAAACCGCTCTCAGGAGCTCCCTGCGCTCGCCACAATGCTCTGTGTGCGAAGAAGCCGCTTCTTCGCCTCCGGGAGAATCGGCGAGCGGCAGCTTCCCAAAAGCGAAGATGCAAGCTGCACCACACAGGCACAGTGTGGGCAGCATTCAGACTTAGAGAAAACAGTACTTTACCACTCTCCTGCCTTTTCCATGGTTATTCTATTGGAAAAGAACGAGTTTTGGACAACTACCTTTCATTCTTGCCAAACTCTTTGCAGACCCCCGTGCAAGCTTTAGAACAAGATTTTGGATGTTTTCTTTCCTGGCAGAGTTTCTCCTTGCAAGATATGGTGGAAAAGCTTTTTGCTGAGTGTAGAGCGGCAAGACACGCAGAAGACGCAGATACGCAGCTCTCCGAAGCTAAGTGCCGGTCCCGGGCTTCTTTCGGCACAAACCGCTCTCAGGAGCTCCCTGCGCTCGCCACAATGCTCTGTGTGCGAAGAAGCCGCTTCTTCGCCTCCGGGAGAATCGGCGAGCGGCAGCTTCCCAAAAGCGAAGATGCAAGCTGCACCACACAGGCACAGTGTGGGCAGCATTCAGACTTAGAGAAAACAGTACTTTACCACTCTCCTGCCTTTTCCATGGTTATTCTATTGGAAAAGAACGAGTTTTGGACAACTACCTTTCATTCTTGCCAAACTCTTTGCAGACCCCCGTGCAAGCTTTAGAACAAGATTTTGGATGTTTTCTTTCCTGGCAGAGTTTCTCCTTGCAAGATATGGTGGAAAAGCTTTTTGCTGAGTGTAGAGCGGCAAGACACGCAGAAGACGCAGATACGCAGCTCTCCGAAGCTAAGTGCCGGTGCCGGGCTTCTTTCGGCACAAACCGCTCTCAGGAGCTCCCTGCGCTCGCCACAATGCTCTGTGTGCGAAGAAGCCGCTTCTTCGCCTCCGGGAGAATCGGCGAGCGGCAGCTTCCCAAAGGCGAAGATGCAAGCTGCAGCACGCAGGCACAGTGTGGGCAGCCTTCAGACTTAGAGAAAACAGTACTTTACCACTCTCCTGCCTTTTCCATGGTTATTCTATTGGAAAAGAACGAGTTTTGGACAACTACCTTTCATTCTTGCCAAACTCTTTGCAGACCCCCGTGCAAGCTTTAGAACAAGATTTTGGATGTTTTCTTTCCTGGCAGAGTTTCTCCTTGCAAGATATGGTGGAAAAGCTTTTTGCTGAGTGTAGAGCGGCAAGACACGCAGAAGACGCAGATACGCAGCTCTCCGAAGCTAAGTGCCGGTCCCGGGCTTCTTTTGGCACAAACCGCTCTCAGGAGCTCCCTGCGCTCGCCACAATGCTCTGTGTGCGAAGAAGCCGCTTCTTCGCCTCCGGGAGAATCGGCGAGCGGCAGCTTCCCAAAGGCGAAGATGCAAGCTGCAGCACGCAGGCACAGTGTGGGCAGCATTCAGACTTAGAGAAAACAGTACTTTACCACTCTCCTGCCTTTTCCATGGTTATTCTATTGGAAAAGAACGAGTTTTGGACAACTACCTTTCATTCTTGCCAAACTCTTTGCAGACCCCCGTGCAAGCTTTAGAACAAGATTTTGGATGTTTTCTTTCCTGGCAGAGTTTCTCCTTGCAAGATATGGTGGAAAAGCTTTTTGCTGAGTGTAGAGCGGCAAGACACGCAGAAGACGCAGATACGCAGCTCTCCGAAGCTAAGTGCCGGTCCCGGGCTTCTTTCGGCACAAACCGCTCTCAGGAGCTCCCTGCGCTCGCCACAATGCTCTGTGTGCGAAGAAGCCGCTTCTTCGCCTCCGGGGGACTCGGCTAGTAGCAGCTTCCGAAACGCGACAAACAAATATTAACAACACGGCATTGTGTCCTGGGCGTCTTTCGGCACAAGCGCCCCACCGGAACTTCCCGCCAGCGGCACAATGCATTGTGTGTGAAGAACTCCCTTCGCCTCCAGGGAACTGAAAGAAGAAGCCTAAGCTTAAAACGCCTTTGCCTCAATTGTGTACTTGTTTGGGCGCTCCTCTCTATTAATTGCGCCACTCCTGACAGCAGGTGTCGCTGTTGGTCAAGCTTTGAGTTTGCTTAATAAGTTGCGATGCTGGGTGGTCAAACGACTCAAGGTAAGATCAGCGATTTTAAATCAGGTTCTCACTGGTGTAGATACCATTAGTCATTGCACACTGCAAAATAATGCTGCTCTAGCGTTCTTGTTAGCACATGGGCAAGAGTGTGAGGATTTGGAAGGAATGTGTTTTTTGAACCTTTCTAACCATTCTGCAGTCATTCACTGGAAACTCAAACAAGGACAAGATAACATGAAGAAATTGATTGGGAATGAGAGGGTTACGCCTGAATGGTTTGAGAGATGGGAAACAACTCGATGGTTGAAAGATCTTGTAAAGGGAACTTTGTTGTTACTAGTAGTCATTATTATATTGCTTCTTGTTATTCCATGCATCATGAAAGTGGTGAGCGTCTTGGAAGAAAATAGGGTGGGAAAGGGTTTAGCTGGTGCAAGACGAAGAAGGGGGAAATTGTAGCAATGTATCTGAACCTCTTAGACTAAAGGGTGCACCAGCCATCCAGCTGGAATATGTTCTTATCAGAATTTTCTCAGAGCCCTCTGGAATTCATCAAGGTTACTAAGACATAAGCCGTGCTAAAATAAGAAAGAGAAGCTGAGAAACCAAATTCCAAGACTACAAGAACTCGATAACGGGGGGCAGCAAAGCGCCTGGACTGTAACCAAACGTATCTTCTGAGAGGTGCGCACAGAATGCGTGGACATAACAAAGGCACCAAGATAAAAATGCGGGCCTAGCGTGTGCAGAGATTTAGAATGTGTAAGTGCATCATGTCAACAATCAACGGCTTCTGCTTAATCCTCTTGCTCCGTTGTCCTGGAGTCCTGAATTTCCCACAAGGAAAGCCCTACTAAAAGGGCTCTGATTTTAATGATAGTTGCTGTCTAGACGATGAATAATGGGAAGAGTTCTTTCAAATCCTTCCCTCGCTGACATCTGTAAGTTTCATCTTTTCCTGATTGTACTGGTGGCTATACATTAGTTATGACTAGAAAGGAATGAGTTTTAGGGATATGTTGCAAGGAAATTGGTAGCTCTGCTTCCATTTCCATTGTCTAAGAAGAATTCTGATTAGTTTTGGACTTTTCATAGACCTCTGACTAGATTGCATTTGTCTTTGATTGAGCCCGTAAATTTTAGGCTACTAGGCTTGACCAATGGATAGAAAAGGGAAAGTCACACAGCTTAGGTGGTTCCCTTGTCAACAACTTCTCAATAGTAGGGCGATTTCTGTCCTCAAGTTTGTTACTTCAGCTAGCAGATTATGCTCACTCCAAAAGAAGGTGAGAAGTTTGCTACCCTAAATGGTCCGATAATTCTTCCTGCTTCTTTGTGACTCTTTTGTGTGACTGGATTCTGTATTATTGGAGTTTGTTATAAAAAGTTGGATTAAATTGCGTGCGTCCGCTCTTGGGGGAAACAGTATTTAGCCAATAACATCTAGGCTTTTATCGACCTGAGATTGTCTGAACGGACGGGACGCTTTAAACACAGTAATTCCTGCTAGTTCCAATTCCATTTTTAGACTCGACAAACCGAATGGTAAACCTGCACCAGTAGGGAGGGACATTGGACTTTCTCCTTTTTAGAGAGAAACTAATGAAAAAGTTTCAGCAGAATCATAGCAGGCTGTAAAATAAGAAAAGCATCATGAAAAGAGGCCAATCCTATCCTCTTAGTATTGCCAGTTGTGATTGGACATGAATGAAATATGTCAACTCTGTGTTCCTGGGTATCACATCAGTAACAGCTACTTCAGCTGCTGTAGTTGTCTCCTAAAGCTAAGAACAGAATCCAAAGAATTGTGATTCCATGGTCACAATTCACCCTGTGATGGTGACAGGTGAAAAAGGAGTGGAAGGTGCGCGGGTAAATTAACTGGAATGGCCTATCTAAATCAGCAGCCACTGATTTCCTGAAAACTTCAACAGGTCAGTTGACCTGTTGGGATTCTTTTAATCCATGGTCATGTTTTTCTTGGGATTCTTGTAACCTTTCCCCATTCGTTCAGCCTTTGCCCTCAAGCCTTTGCTGACATTTCAAGTATCTCGACAAGCTGGAAATGTGTTGTCTTTCTTTATCATGTCATAATTCCCTTCAAAGGGTTGTTTGCCTCAAGTCTTATTTTTGCTGGTTTTCTGCTAGTTCATTGTCAGAGGGCAGCAGGTGCTTTGTAAGAGCAAGTACACAATCCTATAGCTTGCTTTTCTTTTGATTTGGCCTGTCTAGAAAACTGAAGGACTGAACATTTCCGACAGGATTTTCTCTCCCCATTATGTTTCACCGGAAGGGCAGATGCAAATCATCTACTTAAACTCTTGGCACGGAAAAAAGTAGTGGTTTGCTGCTGCATATAGGTAGAAGCTTACAAAAGGAAGGCCTTGGGCTGAGGCCCGATACTTTGGCTAAGCAGAAAAGGACTATGGGAAGGTGAGGCCGCTGAATCAGAGGTAGATCAACAAGTTCTAGAATCGTCACGTGTTCACAGCGTGGTGTAGGATGGTTGGTTGAATGAATTTTGTTATGGCTTAAAGCTATGGAACTGATAAAGGCCTGAGTGCTTCAAAAGCCTGGTTTTTGCAAAAAAGCAGCTCTCCTCTGCACCTGCCTGGGGACTCTGCATCACTAGGGAGCCTCACTCCCAGTTTGCCAAGGAGATGATCAGTAGGAATGTTGCAGAGCTGCCGTGTCCGTATGAACGGAATGGCAAAGAGTGAAGCGGTGGGTATTTTTGGGCTTTAATACAATGCTGCTGCATTGGTGCCAGTTTAGTCGGTTTTCCATCAGTGGCCTTTCTGTCTAGAAGTACACTGCCCAGTCTTTCTAGCATGTGATGCCATTTCCTTCCTGTTGTTTTAATACCTTCCTTCAGTTGAAAGGATGATACAATCTTTACATTTTGAAGATCCCTGTTAGGAAACACTATGCCAGAGGAGTCATTGCTCCCTTTTCTTCTGCCTCCTTTGTAATTTTCAGAGCCTCATTTCAAATTTCTGCTAATGTCGAGAAGAATACTGAGACTACTCAGCAGGGTTGACGCTCTCAGCTGCTTTCCTCTTTCATACTGCTTCATACTGTATGTGACTTAATGGCCTGGTTTTGTCATCCGCATTTTGCTGTGATCTGTGAACACAAAAAGAAGTCTTTGTTTTTTGCAAGAACTACCCCTAGGAGGATTTGTGTTCCTTTTGATTTCTACGGTGCTAGCCCTGTTGCAGAAAAAAAGGAGATTGTACCCTCTTCTTGTGCTCTCATTCCCTCCTCTCTGCTTTGCATGTCCTAGTTAATCTACTGCCATGACTCATTTGGCATCATCTCATAGTGCAAATTCTGCACAGTTTCATGGACTTACAAATGCCAGTTGCCAAGGAGCTTATATAACCATTCAAAGATTAAAGAATTGTAGGGCTGGGCAAGTCCAGCTGCTGAAACTGGAAGTGGTTAAGTCATGCCATATTAAAGAGACAGAGCAAATCAGTTCATCTAGGACTTTCAACTGGACACCTCTGAGAATAACAGCTTGACAGCAATGACACAGCCATCTTCCTAGCTGTATTCCAGAAAGAGAAAAGGGACACCTTCAATGGTTAAGATGTTTGGCATGAGAAAACAGCAAGAAATGTAGCACAAAATACTTGAGCCAGATAAAGTGCGTTTTTCTCGTGAGAATTTTGCAGTTGTTCTTTCTTGTCTGTGCCTTTACTTTTCACAGAAGACAGGGAGGGCGTTTAATTATTATTGTTCTTTTGTTTTCTATTCTTGGCCTCCCTCTTTCCACCTGCCATTAACAATTTTGCCTTGCTTTACTGGCTTCTCTTTCTTTACTTATAGAAGGTTACATGAGGTCCTCCAACCTTGTCATAAACATTCGCATACAGTGGAAAGGAGTAGAAGGTACATCTAAATGCACAAAACAGACCCAGAAAAAGAGAGGTTTTTTACAGTCTTCTGTGAGAACAAGATATCTTTGAACTGAGTAATGCTTTAACTTTTAGTCCACTCTTTACTACTATTACAAGTGTTTGGCCTTTAGTACATAGCCTTTGAAATCATCCAGCCCAATATTTTTGGCTAATTTTGTTTTATTTCTCTCGGGGACTTTGTTTCTTAAGGAATAGTCCAGAGCCAGAGCGTCCATGGTAGAGTTATGCTGCCATAATAAAAGCGTCGTAAATTCTGGTACAGTTTGTGCTGGTAATACGTCTAGGAAAGAAAGGTTTTACATCTTTTTTGACTTTCAAATGTAACCATTATTTGAAAAAGTTAAGAGTTGGGCTTTCCCCCCCTCCAAAATACTTCTCTCTGGAATGTTACTCAGGGATTACACATAAAAGCTCACCCTGTAAAATATGTTGCGGATAATCTGCAGTAAGCGCAGCTTAGCAGCTAGAGATGATTATGTGGGTTAAATGACATTCCTTCTGCGGTGATGGAAACTCTGTCTACGCAGACATACTCAACAAAAGTTACCATGGCTTAGCTCCTCTCCTAAACTTCATGTGCATTTTCAAACTTTCCAAGAAGGTGAATTCAAGCTCCTTCATTGCTCTCTGCTGGAGTCCCAAGAAAATATCAGTGTGCTTTTTGTCATTTACAGCTGTCATTGCTTAGCTCTTGAACATGAGACTCTCTCATGACTGATGAAAGTTGTCTAGTTAAGAGTGGGTCAAAGACACGCTCCTGCTCTAGAAGGAGATGAGAAGGTTTCTGCAGTCTTTGTCATCTCTACTGCTTGTGATTTCTATCCAAAACCAGTGGGAAGTTTTCTGAAGGCAGTCCAGAAGCTGGCAATATGGACAGCTTACAACCAAACACTTGCTGCACTGCTATCACGGTGATACCAGGAAGGACTTAAAAAATTTAGAAGGGCAAAGAAAGCAGTTGGAAGGAAAAGAACATTAACCATTATTCCATTCTTCTAATATGTCCTCCTTTAAGTCATCATTTTCATGCAGTTTAACGGCTTGCGTTGGTATCCCTCAAAAGGAATCTGAGACAGAGTAAGCTTTTTAATGCAGTAGATGTGACACATGCAGGCCAAGTTGCCTTTGTTGACATCAAATGCCAGTTATGCTTGAGCTACCCTTTGCTTAAGGTACTTCGCTTACACGAAGAATTTTACTCATCATTGAGCAAATTTTGCTGTCATGATTGAGTAAATTTTATTCATGATAGAGTGAATTTTACTGTCACTCCGAATTTTACTGTCATGATTGGCATTGAAACTTTTCAAGGAAAGCTCTGGATAGCAATGTTTGTGTAAAAATAGTAGTTTATCTCCTGTATTTGTGTGAAGCAGGTAAGCCTTTTGCTGTCACCAGTGTTGCTTACCCTTTCATGTCATATCCCTCTTCATATCCATATTCTGCTGAAGGCTTATTAATCTGCTTTAAAATTGGCACGTGGAATAAGACTACTTTTCCTTTTTGAAAGCTAATGTCATTTGACCTAGTGACAGTAAATAATTCATTAATTGTAAGTCCCCAGCTAGCATCTTTTACGCATATTCTAACCTTCTAAAGAAGTAACAAAAACACTCTCCAATACTTGACTTTCTTAAGCACACAAAATGAACCACATCTCTGCAGTATTTTAACGTGCACCATATTTAGCCAAGTAATTCAAAAGAAATAAAAAGCAGCCCCTTCAATTTGGAAATATTTTTGAATTGTTTTTGAATATACAAAACATACCCTTACCGTACGCATTGCATGCAGATTTAATCGTCGTGAAAGCAAACCCTATGTTTCTGTTGGGATAGCATGGTTTTCCAGTTTCCACAATTGTTCTTGGCACAGTTTTCTACTTATGTGACTGTTAGGACACTCGTAGGTACTTCTAAGGTACTGTAGTAAGCGGAGAAGGAAGAGAGGTTGTGCCTTATTTCTGGCTTCCTTTGGTTTTCTTTTTGGTTTTCTTCCTCTTGCTCTTTTTCATGTCACCTTTCTAGATACTGTGATTTAGATTTGCAGTTTACTAAGCTGTGTTTTCTGTCTGGAATTCTTTGAAATTCCCAGAGGAACCCCACCGGTAAATATGCATCTTTTTATGATTTGCTAGCTACATAGAAAATCTTCCTGCTGCTCTAAAATGCTTTTATTTGATATGCATTTTTATCACCATTCCAATGAAAAGAAAAGTTCCTCTATTCACTGCTTTTGTACTGGATTCAGTTCAATGTGCGCTAACGGTGCAAAAAAGTCCTGCTGGAGAAGGGATCTGCATACAAATTGACCAAGACATGTGCTACAAGGGTCTTGAAAAGGTTCAAAGTTTCTCTACCTTTCTGGCAGTCTGTCTTCACAGCAGGACTTGATGAGGGATTTTGCTGGCGTTTCTTTGACAGAAAGCAATAACAAAGCAAGCAAAATGGAGCAGCAAAAGAAGAATGGAGCAGCAAAAGGTACATTATCCCCTCTGTTATTATCATTGTCGAAACAGATTTTTTCACACCATGTTACATCAAATACCTTAGTAGAGCTAAAGACTAGAAAAACGCAGCTCTGTTCTGGTTCATTAAAAGCAAAGCCATCTGTGGACAGAAGTGCCCAGCGTGATGCTGGGAACTCCTAGCTGGTTTCAGTAAGCTGTCTGGAGAACGGCATTTTCGGTGGGCTTTACTAGCGTGTCTGTAAGGAGAGGGAGTTTATGTGCAGCTTTGAGCCCTGAGAGTGCCATAGGCAAAGAGACCCATCGTGTAGCTCTCTGACCAGCCACAGCACACTGAGGCATGATGGATTACTCCCAGAGTTCACGTGGTAGAAAGGTTTTCTGCCCCCGTGAAGGACGACACATCCATTTGCTTGACTAGAGCCATTCTGTATGTTACAATGGTAACTTGAATTCATCAAGTTTGTGCTATTTGTACAATGGCAGTGAGCTTGGATTCTTAAGCTTCTCGTGTTTGACCTGTTTCCTGTTTCAGTAAATAGCAAAACTTCCAAGGACTGCAGCGACAAGAAGATGAAGCTGCTAGTGTATTTCAAATCTTTGCCTAATAAAATGGTGATTTTTGCACATATTCGCAATGGAAATTTACGGTACCGAAACACCAGCTCTGCTCAGGGCAATTCTGAAATTGACTTGAGCTCTTTTCTGTGTTTCTTAGCAGGTGAACTGAGATACTTCTAGCTTCCAAGGCAAGGCGTTTGACAGCAGCTTGAAAAAGGCCCAGGCTGTTGGATGAAAAGGTGAAAAAACTGAGGGAAATGGGGGGAAATTTCACTTCTGGTTTATGTCATAGATTCAGCCAGATGATCAACAAGCATTAGTTTTATGAGGTACCAGCGTAGTCTTTCACTCTTGCAGATCCCCAAAAGCTTAACCATCCAGCAGCTTCTTCCTTGCAACAAGTGCCACAGCCAAAAGCCAGGCCTGGCCGTCACCTTCTCCTCGCAGCCTACAAACTCTGCCAAACGTACCGGTGATTCTCACTTTCCTTCTCAGCTACATGGACAAGCACATCCTCTCCATGTCTCCGAGTCCTTAGTGAAACCAAACAGCGGTTCACCTTCAAACAGCTCAGTGTGCCAGGACAGAAAGATTTCACTGGCCTGTGAAATCTTGCTTTTTCCTTGCAGCCTTTTATTTTCAGAGCATACACCGAGGCATTGCACTTTGCTTCTCAGCTGAGTGCATTGCCATATTGCTGGAGTCCCACACGTCCATCTCCTTCTCGCACTAACTGCTTCTGTTGAAACATGCTGATGTGATGTGCTTTCCTGCTCAGCTATTCACACAGTCACATTCTATGTCCTGCTTGCAGTCTGAATCTAAAAGGAGACGTTTCTGACTATGTCTCACAGACACAGATGTACCAGGATGAAAAGGTTGCTTGGACCTTGCCACTTACGTTCGAAAACATCCATTCACTCCACAATCAAGAGACACCTTTCTTTGCTTTACATCCTGCAAACTTCACACAGACACACACACACACACACACACACACACACACACGAGAGCTACGCACTTTCTTTCTTTCTTTCTTGGCTGCACACACTCACCTATTTCCCACCTTGACCTCTCTACCACTTCTCCTTCGGCCTTGCTGTGCATGGACATTTCCTGTTAAGATACCCATTGTGTTGCCTATCCCTCCCCCACATTGCCTTGCCTTTCCTACCCAATCTTGCATTTCTTGTCATTGCTGACAATTCCTTTCTTTTCCCTTGCCTTCCTGACCCATGCATGTCCTTCCCTTGCCCTTCATACCAAGCCAGTGCCTTGTATTGACTTGCTCACCTATCCTTCTTTTCCTTCCCATTTGTCCAGCTCCAATCTTTCATTTCCTTCTCCTTCTAGGACTCTTATTGCCTTGTCTCCCTCTCTTTTGTGTTGCCTGGCAAAGCCACCACTTGTCTGGCCTTGTCCTTGAACCCCTTCCTTGCCTTGCATTACCTTGCTCATCAGTCCCCCACCTGGAATTCACCACCTCTCTTTTTGTGGAATCTCTTCCACATGCATTGCCCTGCCTGCTTCTCCTAGGATTCTCCAGGCTTCCACTGGCTTTTTTTTCTCAAGGCCCCAGCGTTTCAGGAGCTTGTGAGAGGAAGCCTGGAGGAGGCCACGTGCAAGCACACCTATCTGTCCTGACAGCTTTCTTCTGACATCTATGCTTACATGTCTTGAATTTTGGACACAAAGTTCATCTTTCACCCTTGGGCTTCAGGGGCAGAATGACAGTTCTTTTGCATACAAAGGAAAGCAGGCAACTCAAGTGTCTTAGGTGCAGATTAAACATGACCCATGCAAGATCAAGGCTGGACAGAGCGGTCGGTCCGGGCCGCTTTTGTGTACCAGCAGTCTTTGAATGGACCTGCCACTTGCCTTGCTTTGGGCAACCAACCAGTTTCCTTGCCATGCCCTGCTAATTCTCCATTGCTTTGCATTCCCTTGCATACCCATGCCTCACATTTGACCTGCCTGCAGTTTTCCTACAGGGCTTGGCCTTGCCTAGCCCTTCCGGTTACCATCACCTCCTATGCCCAGCCTTGCCTCTAACTTCTGGGACTTGTCTCACCTACCACTCCATTTGCTTTCCCCTCACGGCTTCAGTCTTGCCAACCTGTCCCTTGACTTGCCTACAATTGCCTACACTTGCTTTGCCTTGCCTTACCTGCATGGAAGGCAAGGCAAAGAGTGGTAGACAAGGCAAAGCAAAGCCAGGAAGTTATTTGAAGGGCTAGGCAAGGCAGACATAGGCAAGCAAGCAAAGCTAGGGTAGGGTAGGCTAGGAAAACTAGGCATGGTACTGGAGGCAAGGCAAAGCCAAGTGACTTGGAGTGCCTTTCCTTGCTTGGGAAGTAAAAGATACGGTGGCAATGTTGGTAGGGCTGATGATAAGGTATCGTGGGAAGGTATAGTACAGCAAGACATTTCTGTCCTGGTCCTTTCTGTGTAGGAGCCATTGTTGGACAGAGTCAGTACCGGACGTGGTATGCAACTTTTGCTCTGTAAGTTCCTGAAGGAGAACAGCAATGCTTTCTCATGGGAAGGAAAGAACTTAGCCCCAGTGTTGGAGGTGCAGATAAGAAGCTGTGTCGTGCAGCTTAAGGGCGGCAGCAACTTTCTATCCTGGCATATTTGGTTTGGAAGCACTGACTCAATTTGTACAATCATGGAGTCGGTATCCATCTTTGGAAGGCAGTCTCCTTCCTGAAAGAATCCATTTGGCCTGTGTTTTCCACTTTCTCAAGGCAGCCTTCTTGAAATTCTGCCAGCACACTTCTTTTGGACAAGGTAAAGAGCTGCGCTGGGTCTTGGTGTGCAGCCTAGCTAGTGCCCCGCACAGGTAATGCCCAATAGCAGTGGTCTGACACCTTTGTAGAGGATCAGGCCCTGGATGCTTTGGATTTTGGAGGAGGGGATGCCATTTCTTTTGAGATGGGCTTCTAGTTCCTCCTCCCTTTGGCAAAGTTTGGGTGGCCACTTTGGGTGGTCTCAGTGAATTGAAAGGCTTTTCCCAATAGGCAGTTCTCTGGGTTAGAGTTGTTGAACTGTCAGTGGGAATGCAGAGGCCAGGCCAGGCCTCTGCAGGACAGGTTTTTGTCCCTTGTAGCTTTAGGGACTGTGTGAGCAGTCCCTGGTGCCATCCCATTTGGATCCTGACTCTGAGAGATTGAAGGCTTACGGTGGTACCTAGAGCTGAGAAGGAAAGTGGCGATAGCAGGGTGCATGTTTATAGTTTGATGGGTGCAATTGAAATTGTAGGCAGCAAAGAGCTTTCTCCACCAACAGTTTTGCGAGCTCGGCCGACATTTTCAAGTTTGTTACCAGGCTCTGTGAGAGAGAAAAAGTTTGTTAGGGCAGAAGATCTGGTGTTGGCCTTTGAGTGTGGGGCAAAGAAGAGTATCCACTTGGAAGGGGAAGATCGGTGAAATCCTTTTGTCCTGACACAGTTGATTGGAGAGCAGGGACGTTTCTGACTTGGCTGGGTCCTGGGGGTGGTTGTGAGCTGGGCTCGGTGCGTGTCCTGGTTTTGTGAGTTGACAATGCTGTGGTGTGGTTATTTAGAAGAGCGCTGACAGTGCCCAGGAAAAAGACAAGCACTTTTCTAGCCCAGCCCCGTTCGTGTGGGAGCAGTGTAGGGACAAGAGCTCCGCTGTGGATCCTGGCTCTCGGGTACTGACAGAATGGGATCCTGCATGTAGCAGAGAAGGAAAAAGAATCATTTCATTGTTGGCTGCACAGTTTAGAAGCTTCAAAATAAAAGGCAATTGCAGCATGGCCTCTTCATTTTAGAAAGTTTTCTGGGCCATCAGCTGCTCAACATGTAACTTGCACCCACTGAACTGCATTCAGCTTCCTGGAGATATGCACTTTCCCTCAAGATCTAGGTACCATCTTGCACTCTAACACTTGAAGATCCCAAACCGCTTCAAAATGTCCAGCGGCTGCTCTCAAAGAAAAAGTCCTACAACAAAAAGGCAGTGCTGGCCATAACGCTCCCTTTGCAGTCTGTCAACCAAACGAAACATACTAGCGATTCTCACGGACTTTCTCAATGATATATATACGTGCATCAGCACATTCTCTCAAAGTGACAGAGACTATCGCTACAGCCAAGCGTTTTCAGCTGCACTTCTGACTGACAGATGTGCCAGGACAGAAGGCATTTGCCAACCTACCCTCTTTCCTGTGCAACCTGACATTGGCAGCGCAAATATTTTCACATTCTTTCATTGTGGACATGTCCAAAGCAGCTAAAGATCACACAGGTGGAAGTGTCAAGACAGAAGATGTTCTCAAAGTAACTCCTTTTTTTTCTAAACAGCTTTTAAACTGCGCACAATGCTTTGTATCTTCTTTCCCACATAGACCTGCCCTCACTTTTTCACACTCACATCTTTGTTGCAAACATCCAGCAGCTGTTTGCATAGAAAAAGGCTCTAGAAATAAAAGCGAGACTTGGGCTGCACCTTCTGCCTGCCCTGTGTAAGCCACATCAAACTCACCAGTGCGCTCTGTCCTTCCCTTTTCCGCTGCAACTACCATTGTGTTCTCTGGATCTCGGAACCTAAAGGTAGGCACATTTGTTTCCACAGAAGGGCCATAGGTAGCAGCACAAATAGCTCTCACTGAACTTTAATCTTTACCACTGCCACCATGAGTTTGGTTGGTAGGCCAGTAGGAGTCATGCTCCTTTTACAGCTGGTATGCGGCAGCCACCAGCCCAGTGCTCTTCGACTCTTGTAACCAATCCTGCTTTTACTCTCCCGGAGGGGATTAGGCATCTGTTTCTCACACAGATCATTGTGGCAGCAGCCAATGGCTCTAGTGCACTGCTTCTGCCAAAAGACACTGGGGCCAGACACTTACCTTCTCAGCACTACGTAGCCCCGTATTCTGCATCTCTTGTCGTCCAGATCATACCGCAAAGCGTTTCACAGAGAAAAAATGTGCCAGGACAACAAGCTTGGCTGAAGTGTACCCCTGAAACTGGTGGAAGTTTGTATTTGCACCACATTCAAGGGGCAGTCCTCTTTCCTATACAACCTGCAAACTGCTGTCTGTTCGCAGTGCCCTCTGCCCGCTCCTTCTTACCTTGAAGTACCATGCCAAAGAGGGCTCTGTGCTGAGGTCTCAGAAGAAGAGGGAAGCATATGTGTTTGTAAAGTGGACTGTCTGTTAGTCACTTCCCTCTTCAAAGCAGCGTGTTCCATGCCAAGCAGACAACAAAGCAACAAAGGATGAGTGTGACTCTGCATTCAAATCCTGCAATGTTCCCAGAAGTGAATTTCTCTCTTCTATAGGACTGACTTGTATGAAGTGGCGTGGTTGTTTCCTTCCATTAGAAGGGAAACTCATCTAGCCAGGCTTCATCACCCCCTGTATCTTTTGGGGTAGTTCTTGGAAGAAAATAGAGAGCAACTTTTCCACTCCACATGATTCATGTTTCATTCTCTTCCTTCTGTACTTCAGGGAACAAGCTATCAATTCCCTACTCTTTCTATGAAAAGGCATGAAGCTATTAATTAAATTCCCATAGATATAATAAGGAATCAAAGTCTTTTATGCCTGCAAGCAGGCCCTTATGGTATGAAAAGTATGGATTGTCAGGGGTGGAAGAAGATCTGCATGAAAAAGGAGAAAGCCCAGAAGCATGCAGGGATTTTCAGGTATGAAAGGGAAAACGACATTAAATTGTCAAGGGAAAGAAATTGAAAGAGGGAGGAGGGAGAAGGGAGGAGGAGGAGGCAAATGCTGCCTTTGAGGCAGCTGACACAAGGACCGTCGGCCTCATGAGCAAACAAGAAAACCAAATGAAACTTCACAGCAATCTCATCCACAACTTAGTGGACAAATGTGCAAACCCATTTCTTCATTTATTATGTGTCTAATATATATAGAGATGTTCTTCATTCTGACCGAATTTTCAGGGAGCAAGCTAGTGTAAGGCACCTGGAACCAATGGTGTATTGGAAATGGCCAACATGCAGAACGCGCTCCATCCTGAACGCTACCACAGCAGAATCACAGGATCATAGAATGGCCGGGGTAGACAAAGACCTTAAAGGCCATCTAGTTCTCTGACATGGGCGGGGACACCTTTTACTTGCTCAGGTTGCTCAGAGCCCCATCCAGCCTGGCCTTGAACACCAGGTTGGGGTGTCCATAACTTCTCCAGGCTGTCTGTGCCAGTGCTTCACCACCCTCACAGGGAAGAATTTCTTCCGAGTATCTAATTTCAACCTGCCCTCTTTCATTTTGAAGCCATTGCCCATTGTCCTGTCTCCAGAGTTCCTAATGAAGAGTCCCTCTCCTGCTTCCCTTCAGATATTGGAAGGTGTTGTGAGGTCTCCATGCAACCTTCTCTTCACCAGGCTAAACAGCCCTCATTCTCTCAGCCTGTGTGTCATGGCTTGACACTGGGACAATGCCAGTGCCCCCATGAGTATACTCTCTCCCTGGTTTCTGCTGTGAGATGTGACCAGGAATAAGCAAAGCAGGCTCCCACTTAGGGAAAAAAAAAATTATTAACTAAACTACAAGGGAAAGGAAAAAAAAAAAAAAAGAAACACACAAGGAAAATGAAAACTTCACAAATACATCTCCTCCTCCTCCTCCCCAAATTCCCAATACAATACATCCCCCAAATCATCGACTCTCGGTCCAGCACCACCCTTCAGAATACTCAATCCTCAGTTCATCAAGAGGACAAGGAGTCCTTCTTGTGCCAGTGGTGACCTATTCCTTTCATGTCCAGTGCTCTCACCACTGAACACAGACCAGAGCTGCTTCTAGGGTCGACTTTTAAGGATGCTTCATCCCACTGCAAAAAGGCACAGTCTCAATTTTGGGACATCTGTCCCCCCCATATTTTTCACCCCCTGGGGCCGAGGGGTACCCACACCGAACCCTCTTGGTCCTGAGGCATTGCCTCCCCCTAGAATGCAGTCCCTGTATCACAAGGAAACATGGCTCTGTCCATGGCTACACACAAAGAGTCCAGCATAAGCTACTCCATCATCTCTTCCACCTGCGTTCTTCTCTATTTCTCTCGTGGCCCATTTCCTCTTATCTCCTCTATATCTCTCTTCTCATTCAACTCCAGGAGGATTAGCATTTGTAAGGTTTCCATCATCCAAGAAAAGGGTTAAAAATCTGAGGCTCTGTCTGTCCAGAACTCCCATGGCTGCCCTGCCAGGCCCCTTCTTGCACTCCCCTCTTCTCCTTCTCGGCCGGCCAAGAACAGGCACCAGCTCTCTCTCTGTCTCTCCTGCGGTGGGGGGGGGGGGGGGGGGGGGGGGGGGCTGCCCAATGCCTCTCAGTGCTCCTCCACCCTTCCATCCTGCAGGGGCCTTCACCTCCCTTCTGGCCAGGGACCCAGCCTACCTCACCGGGCTGGGTGGCTTCCCCTGCCCCGCCCAGCCCGCAGCCAGGCAGGGGAGATCTGAACCTTTCCCTGACCGGAACCCAAGAGAGCCTCCCAGGGGAGAGCCCTGCTTTTAACCCTGTGTTCTCAGAGGTGCATCCAATGTCCCAATGGCCACCTTAGGTGCCAATATTAAAATCTGAACATCCATTGGCCTAACCACAGCATCCCAGAAAACACATTTCCTGTCAAACCACCACACTGTGGGATATGCTCTTGTCCTGAATACTGAACTGCAGTATTGTCTGATGATTTTTTGAATCCTTTGAAGGCATTTTGAATTCTTTTTCAGCCTTAAATTAGACTAAATAGCTTTGATTTGTGGGTATTGAGCAACAGAAATCACTGCCCTGGCTTGCCTTTTTTACAGCTCCTTTCCGTGGGAGACTCGCTGCAAACGTCACAGCTGGTGAGACAGTGGGCACACCATCATTCTGAAAGAGCTTTGCACAGTAAACATAGAGGAGGATTAAATATTGAAATGCAGATGACAGGAGCTGCCCAATGGACTCTGCTGGTGGAAATCAAATACTAGTCTAGTATTTTGAATGCAAATAATTCCTCCCAATGAGGCCAGACAGGCTTGTTTGCCTTTGAATCTGAGCATGTGGACAGTAGTGGATGGTCTACAGGTTGAAAACAGTGTAGATACTTCTCCTTTTTTTCAATAGTGGCTCAGAAACTGAAAAGGCAGCTACAAAATGGTAAATACATCCCTACAGATTCAAAAATGGTTGTTCTTAATTTGCATCTCCACCATAACAACAAATTGTTAGAACTAAAATACAGATGGGAATTTTATAGCTTCTCAGAAATGAAGCAGGAATTGGCCAATGGGCCTTCTCAGAAATGAAGCAGGAATTGGCCAATGGGCCTTAGCAGTAGCTACAAGTTTTTCAGCATGAGGCATCTCAAAAGTGTTTTAACCGTACAGAACTTTTCTGTACTTTTGGCCTTTTATCTCAAGGATGAATCAAAAAAAAAAAAAAAAAAAAAAAGGAAAAAAAACCCAAGAAAAATAAAAAAAGAACAAACCCTACCAAATATATATATATATAACATGACTAAGATAATAAGCACAATCAGTAACATATATAGAAAAAGAACCCATGGTCTTTAACTTTCAACCTTGTCTTCTCAACACACTCTCGAAAATGGAATTGTTTCCCTATCTGCCTTGAAACATTTTGGAGCAAAAAACACTCTAAGGTCCTGATAGGTGTTTTGGTCAAAAATCCCTTCTTCTGGTTTTCTGTCCATAAGCAGAGTAATGGAGGGGAAAACTGGTAGCTGGCCAAAGGAGGTAGGAAGAGTGATCATCATCCACAACACTGGGGCTAAAGAAATTTCCACAGAAAATTACCTGCCTTATTACTTCTTCATGTGTTGGGTTGAAAGCTCAGAATCTGTTTCCATGTTTCCCATCCCTCGAATGTTCTATTTCACAGAATTCGAGCCCCTCAAACTTCAGTCCTGCCAGAACAGCCCGCCACGTGCTGTCATAGGGGATCTGCTGATGCCCACTGACTCTTACCAGTCTAGTGCTTGTCACTGTTGCAGATCAAGAACTACTGAATAGTTCTGATTAATGCTCTTAGAGTGGTTGAAAACAAGGAAAGAATGACTAGACATTTGTATGATCAAATCCCCTGATGGAATAAAAACATACCAGGACAACAAGCTTAATAAATGTATTCATTGTCATAAGAAGGGAGATGAAGGGTCCAAAAGATTACTTGCATACTTACTGTTCTAAATCCCTTGTTATCTGGTAAATTGCAAAGGATGCCCGGCTTTCACCAAAATGCAAATCAGATTAAAATGTGAAGCCTTACACTTTACTGGATAGAAAACTTCATCGTCCATTTTTAAATCTTAGAGATTGCGATGTTGTCCTGGTTTAGGGCAAATTTGGAGGAGAATTTCCAAATTAGGGCCCCTCCCCCCAACTGGTTCGGGAAGGATTCCTCAGAGAGAAGTGGAACGAACCTGTTCATTTAATAGGCACAGCACCCCCCAGCACGCAAAAGGAACAATTCTGGATGACAGCACTCTGAAAAAGATGACAAATTCAGAAAGTCTCTCTTGGGGGGGTGGTCACTTTGTTCTCAGTCCCTCCGGCGCTGGGCCAGCTGCTGCAGGCCACAAGGTGCAAACTCTCGGTGTTTCCCAGGTCCCAGTCCGGAGCAGGTTCAAAATGGTCAGGAAGACCTGAAGGAGAAACGGTCCAGGAAGAAATTTGGACAGTTTAGCTAAACTAGCTAATGAGCAAAAGCAAGCAGAAGCGAAGCAAGCAAGAGTGAGAGAGAGCAAAGCCAAAAGCAAAAGCAGAAAAAGCAAAAGCTGCAGTCTCTGTGTCCCGCCAGGTTGATAAGAAAACCAAAACAAAACATTCCCTCTTCAGAGCCAGTCTTAAAGGTACAGAACATAATATCCAACATTCACAGAACACATGAATGGGGATACAAGCATCATAACGTCACCCTAGGACAGATGTATTTCCTATTAATACCTTAATATTAATAAGGTTTAGAGCTGGAATTCAGAGGGAAAAGAAAGCTATTTTGAATTCATTCTATTCAATCATCTTGTCTGGGCTGTCTCTTCCTGCTTTTCACTTCTGAAACTCTGTATGAAAGGCATAGAGTTCTGGATTAATTCTTTTCAGTTTCCCCTGTTATTCTTAACAGTTTCCCCTGTTATTCTTCTTTAAAGGCAAACCTGGAAAAATCCACACTTTCTTTCCCAACCACTTCTAAAATTCCATTGAGAAGCAAAAAACCCCATCAAACAACTAAATCTCTGCTCCAATTTGTAGGAAAAATACCCATGCCATTAACTGCTTTCCTAACATTTTCTTTCTCTTGTATTAATATGGCAACCTTTTCTTGCTTTTATAGATTAGAACCAAATTCTTAAAGCTATAAGGAAACACAGGTTTACTGTAGCTGATTCTGAGATACAGTAGTCCAGCAAGGAGTTCAGACCTCAAAAGAAGAGTCTGTACAACAAGATTCAGCACAACGTTGAGACATATTAGCTATTTTTCAAGAAAAGCCGCCAAAATGAAACTGCTTAGACTTCTATACTATCATGGGTGCCTGCTTCCAGAACCTGACCTAAGTTGCTGGAAACTAGCTGCAATATTACTGCAAACAATGCTGTGAATGTAGGACATTGTTATTCTTCTCTTCCATTGAAAACCACAAGTGGAGTTGCGTCATTTTCTTAAAAATTCTCTATTTCCTTCCAAACTGCTAAAATAATGATAAATCAAGTGTTCTGTTCATACAGTTTAAATCTAATAATGTTCAAAATGAAAAAAAAAAAAAATTCATTCAGATATGGTCTGCAATAATACAGCCGAGACAAGATGAACCAGTCTGGCCTACAAAATAAAGTGAAGCAGAATTTGGGAATTTGGAACACCTTACGATGTAATCTTTAAAGAAAAAAAAGAAATAAAATGTAACCTACCCAAACTCAATCAGTGATGCACCGACAGAGAAAAAAGAACTAATTACTACTAATATTTCTTTCATTCTCAGACAAGAAGTTAAATGATCCTCTTGAATGCGCGGAAGATTGTTGCGAAAGACAGCAGCCTTCTTCTTTACAACATATTCTTCAGAACTCCAGGAGACAAATCATTAGAGCTATGAGGCTCTTTCTCTCTGTAAAACTCCCAGAGCATAGCCAAGATTATATTCCTTTAGAGATCCTCACTGCCCTGGGAGACTGGTGGATAGTCTACAGCTCCAGTACATCAGCCAGACGCTCTGCCTTATTTAGCATGGCTACTGCAGCAAGGACATCATCTCTACTGGCTTTCTATCCAAAATATATGCAAGGCACAACAAAGAATATAGCCAAAACACTGAGCACAGCTTATGGCCTTCAAAACAAAAATCTCACCATGGCAATACTGGATCTTCTGATCCAAACCATCAGGAAACATTTCTTTAGAGGCGAAAAAAGCTCCTGTTGATTGTACAAAAAATAGTGATGTAAACCAGAGTTGCATGACCCAATATTTCTATTGAACTGGAACTATTTTGATCAATATTATGGATCCATTTCTTTTCAGGGCATTTGGTAAAAAATGTAAAGTATAGTTTAAAAGGAATTATTGGATGCGTACTAAGTACTAGGGATTAGTTAAGGTGTTGGTTTTGCATGGCTTGGTTTTTGGTGGGGAGGGAAGAAGCCAGCCACAGAAGTGAATCTTTTGTGAAAAGCTCCTAGAAGCTTCCTCCATGCCTGGCAAAGTGAATCCCTGCTTGGCACTAAGAACAGACATGCTGCTAAGCCAATTAGACAAGCAGTAATATATTTAAGAAGGAAATCAAAACTGCAGCCAGTTAACTTTTAAGTTTGCTAATTTTTTGGTTGGCACCTCTTCTGGTTTGAAAGCAAAAGCAGCAAGAGATGCTGTCGCTGTTGCAGTGTGTGTTTTTGATTGCAATGCAGTTTGAGTAGTCAGTTTTATAATACTTCCGGTTTTGTGCTGTTGTAGCATATTTTATTATTAATGGATTGTTCCTTTCCCCCCGTGGTGTTAGTTTTTGCCCTAGTTGTCCATCTCCCCAAAGACCTGCCCTTTTGTTCCCTTTTCCTCCTCCCACTGAATGTCAATCCCTCCCCAAGCCTGCCCCTTTCTCTAGAAACTTCCCTATCAATTTTATAGTCTTCAAAACCCCATTGGTTTGTTTAAGTTATTCTCCTCCCCTGTAGTCCCCTATTGGTTTAAACATTGTATTCCCCGCCTTGTGGTCCACCCCCAGTTGCTCCCAGTGTGTTAAAGATTGTATCCTCCTCTGGGACCTCTCCCCATTTCTAAGTTGATGTATGCGTTTGAGTCAGTGTCTTTCTGTCCCTGACCCTCCAGGGAAGAAACTCCTTTGGAAAACATACAGAAGACCTCTCCCTGTTCCTTGTCCCTGCCCTCGGCGCAGTCCTATCCCCAATGCAGTCCACCTGTGCCATAGAGCAGCTGTGCCCTACAGCTGCACCCTGGATTCGACAGCTTTCTGGGGGCAGCCCACTCTGGCTGTTGGTGTCAGGAGCTAGTCGGTCTGAAGAAATCCAGCATGGCAGCAAGACTCCAAGTCAGAAATACAATTTATTAGGAAAAGGGGAAAAACCAAATACATGCAATAATACAAAAGAAAAACCACAGACAGAATACGACCTGTCACCCTGCTAGTTAGGGTGGTGGCAGCAGTCCGGATGAAATGGTCTTGTTGAAGTGGTGATCCTGTAGAAACCATCTGGTAGCTCTTGTCCTCTGAAGACCAGTGGGTGAGGGTGGCCGTTCTTCTAGGAAGCCAGTGGAAAGACTGCTTGTGGTGTCCCAAAACTCAGATTCTATCCAGCTGGGGATGCTTAGCTCCTGCCCCCTGGGCAGAGCATCTTGCAATGGGCTCAAATTGTTCTGAGTCATGCAGTGGTTCCTTGATTACCCTTTAAACAGAAATGGCTCCTGGAGGGAGTCATCTCTGAGTCATGCGGCAAGACATGGATGGCCCCGTTAAGAGATAAGGAGATAAGGAAAAAACGATGCCCCTCCCGGTTTCAGCAGCTCTTGAGGTTGGGAGCAGAATACATTTTTATATTGTAGCCTAGGACAATACAGGATGAATGCTTTTGCATTTGCAGGAGGTTTGTGTGGATTTGAAAAGCATCCTTATAGCAGAGGCACAAAAGTATTCTCATACCCTTTTAAATCATCTTCAAACCAAGCAATTCTCACAAGAAGGTAACGCATGAATGACTTGCAAGTGAGTTGAAGAAACACGGCAAAGATAAGTAGTGTTCAACTGCAGAGAATCGTTTAGGGACACCATACCTTTATATACCTTTATATTTTAAATCAGGAAGCATGGATGGACCGTTTTTTTCCCCTTAGTTGACTACAGAACCAGCGGTCCCTTGCGGGAGGGTGTTTGGATTCAAGATGACACTGGCAGCTAAGAGCATGGCTACATAGAAGGTGCTACTTTTAGACCAGAACATTCAACTACTTAAAGGCAGATAGGAGAATAGCTGACTAGTGACAGCTCTGAGCAGAAGAGCCTGTGGCTTATCCTGTGGGAACAATAGTAAGACATTTCAGTTGAAAAACCCCATTCATTTCCAAGGACCAAACATCAGTAAAAATCAAAGGTCAAGTAAAGACACCCTAGTGCTCTTCTTATCAGAAGCATGTTCCTCCATATGAGAGCATTTAGGAAAGGACAGTCCATTCATAAAGAAAGGTGTGCCAGTTAGAAAACCTGTAGAACAATACAAGACAAACTCACACAATATACATCCTCAAATGCAAAATGAAGAAATAATCATTTCAAGCTTCCGTGGAATTAATTGCACTTTATTTGTTCTTTTCATTTCAGCTGCTATCAAGTTATTTTTTAAGACTGAATTTTATGAATTCAGCAAAGCTCTCTTTTTGAATGTCTGCGTACCCCTATAAAACACTGAGGTGACAAAGAGAACGGCAGTGGAAGGAAACCTGGTCCACCTCCCCCTCCTTGAAGCTTTAGGCCAGCGAGTGATTAGAATTTAGTCACTTCATTTGCTTTACCAAGAGAGAATGTTTTCTAGCCTTTATCTTTCCTTTTGGAGCTGATTCACTTTGTAGTCATAAATTCTTGACTCAGTTGGTGAGAAACAATGGCATTACAGCCGTGGATGTTAAAGTGCACTGATGGGAAATGAAGTTTTCATCTTCAGGTCCTTGCTTCAGTAAATCTTCCAAATTCATCAGAAAGAAAGTTCCCAGACCAGTAATCCCCACTCAGATGACCTAATTCAAATAGTCTGTAGGCATAAGAGGCATCAAGCAGGTGCTGTCATCTGTTAGGGGAATACCCAGCCAGTACATGATTGTCTAGTTAGGCGGCAACAATTTTGGAAATAATTTAGTTTTTTTGTATTGCAAGTGAATGGTCAATACATTTTATTAGTGGATACGGGTAAAAGAATGTCTTCTGCATCCTTTCAGAGGGGAAGCTTCCCTAGATCTAAAGCTGCTCAGCTCCACGATAGGATGCTTTGTCTGAAAAGGGAACTCAAGTCTTTGTCCTTTTGGATTGCTTCCATAGTTTTTCACTCACTCTTCAGGTACCTGTTAATACGTTCTCTTATCCCTTGCAAACTTTTATGGGCATAGTCACTGAATTGGTACGTATTCCATGAAGTCCACAGGCCCTGTTGAGATGCGGCCACAGGTCTCAAGGGTGTTAGCAGATGTTATTCTGAGGCCACTCCTAATGATGTTTGATGGATCATAGTGACTGAGGAAAGTGCCCAAAGACTGGATGAAAGCAAATGTCACCCATCTTGGAAAAAGGCAACTAGGAGGACTTGGAAAAGTACAAGCCAGCCAGCCAGCGTCATTTTTATCCCCAGGAAGTTGATGGAGCAGCTATTGCTGGAAAGCATTGCCAGGCACATGAAGGAGGACAAAATAACATAGTCAGCATGGATTTACCAGGGGAACTTCATGCTGAACAACTTTTTAAACTCCTCTGATGAATCAACTTGCCCGGTAGATGAAGGGAATATTGTCTGCCTGGGCTTCAGGAAGGTTTTTGACATTTCTCTAGGTGGCAGCACACATACATCCCAGAAGGAATAGTGCAAAGAGGAGGGAACCAGTGTCTTTTCAAGGATGCTCAGTGAAAAGACAAGAGGCAGTAGGCACACACTGAAATACAGGAGATTGCCTCTGCACATCAGCAAATGATTTTTTACTGTGAGGGCGACTGAACCACGGCACAGACTGCCCAGAAAGATTGTGGAGCCTGGATCTTTGAAGACATGAAAAGTACACCCAGATATAATCCTGGGCAAGAGGCTCTAGGTAGCCTGGTTTAAGCAGGGGGGTTGGACCTGGTGAGCCCCACTGACGCCTTCCACTCTCGTTCATTCTGTGCTAGTGAATTCTCTTAGAGATGCATTTCAAGCACTGGCATGACAAAGATCTGTGCAGAGAGAGATCCAAATGGACATGGGATCTAAGTTCCTTAAGTAGTGCTCAAGAAGAATGCAAAACTCTGGGATAAGTGTCTCTTCCATAACTTAATCCCTTTCATGGGAAAATTCCCCAGCTATAGAAAGATCTTCTGATAGGCATGCTTAAGACTGACACTGGCTGAGCAAATTTCTCCCTATGTGTGTTTAAGACCAGTTAGGATCTTCACCAATAGTGTTGTCAACATAGTCACAGAATGTATATTGTTAAGAAGGGACAACTTACATCAGAATGGCAAATATTGGTCCACAAAATGTATTAATGTATGGGAACTATCTACTTGGGTTGAAAATAAAAAGAAAGAGTTAGTCTTTATTTATCAATTTCATCCCAATATTGATAAGGTAAGAAAAAGACCTTAGTCCTTAACCTTCTTAACTCAAACAAAGATTTTTAAAAATTCCTTGTAAAAAATGTATCCTAATTATCAGACTATGAAACAATTTTAGTTGGGAAAAAAGTTCCAAAATTGTGTAGATAGTGGTAAAGAAGCCAAGAAAATAGGTAAGAAACAAAAAGAGAGCAAAAGAGTCAGCTTCAGTCTGCAAGCTCGTTCTAGAAGTAATCTGCTAGAAAAAGGAACCCCCAGTTGAATTTCCAATGTATTCATGCACTTGATTCAGTAACTAGTCAATGTAAAAACCAATCCTTTTGTACGACTTCTCCCAGCAACAAAAACTCCAGCAGCTTGACACCACCATCGTGCCTGTCCCAGATGTACTTTAAAAGAAATGATCCTTTCTTGAAACTCTGTTTGCATAAAAGTTGCAAGACATTGGAGGGATTCTCCACATTCTCATTTCTCCGTGTGGCTTGAAAGTATATTTGATAAAATATGCAACAAAGCATATGATTTATAAGGTAGGGTAAAATGGATGATTTGGGAATTGATCTCTTGTTGATATTAAACTTCATATCCACTCTCTGTGAAGTTTCTAAAACAAATGATGGAGCTGAGGCATGAATCTGCCACAACAAGTGTTAAGCAAACATACACACTCCCCTTCACATGCCCCCCTTCCACACACACCTAGGCCCACGCAGAGGTCAGCATAGCAGATGATGAACACCTTGGAAAAGACCGAAATGCTAAATACCTCTCTTTGTGGGCAAAATAGCTGGTGCAACAATTCAAATATCTGGTGTAAAAATTCTGTTTAATATCTACTTCCTATTTAAAACACAGCTTTTCATTTAATTATATGTAGGGAATATTTTCATATTATTTGTTTCTTTACAATTACTTCATTCTCATGTGTTGTATGTCTAGGAATATTTTCTTCTAAAGATAGAAAAAAATAGATAATATCTTTTCAGAAGAAAACATTGGTTTATACAATTTTAAACCATCATGATATGGAAGAATTCTTTTGTCCCTCACTAAGGTGGAAGAACTATTTGGATCACAGATCATTTACAATGAAATACTTTACCTTTTTAAGATGCTTTCAGTCAATTTTATATCCTCATTGCTTATTCATTGTAAACAGTAATTTTTCAGTGAAGGGAAAGTGTGTGGTATATCTGCATTATGTTCAAACCCAATTCCTACTAAAGGCCAGGCTGAACCCCAGTAAATAATGTCCTGAATGATATTTTGCCACCTTCTTTGGCACTTCATGAAATCCTAACATGAGGAAGTGTGGAAATACAGAGATTTTGTCCCATGTAGAAACCCATCCCATGTATTTTATGCTGTAATTCTTCTCTCTTTTAAAATTTGCTATCTTCTGCATAGTTTTCATTAACCTGTTACAGTAGTGAAAATCACAGATCAAGGTAATTTTGTAACACTTTGATTTTACCCCAAGAGCTGAGGGAAAACTTGCTCCTATACTTCAATCTGAGTTTCTTCTAGATTCAAACTTTGTTTCTCTACCATCAAGAGTCTCCTGTGTTGCTGCTCAAAGCCCCATCCAACCTGACCTTGAATACTTTCAGGGATGGGACACCCACTACTTCTCTGGGCAACCTGTTCCAGTGTTCCATCACCCCCACAGTAAAAAATGTCTTCCTTTCATCTAATATGTGTCAGAAGTATTAAATCTAGGCATATAAACTTTGAGGAAAGGTTTGAAATTCTTTTGATTTGAATCACATTTTATATGAATACTGACTTACAGGTGACTAAAATATGTTGATGGGCATTTGAGCTGACACTTTTTGAAAAGGTGCATGGAATTTAAAATTAAAACCAGCACCATTAAAAGCTTTGTGCCGTTTTCTTTTTCCTCTGGTATTCAAAATTGCATATATCAAATATCTGTGCTTCATACAAAGCTCTTAGACACTCTCAGAAAAAAGCTTTTCTTTCAGACTAAGTTGCAGTTTACGTAGAACACTAGTACTAGTGAAGGTTTTTCTGGGCATAGGGGGAACACCTTCTCATTGGATTTGTGTGCAGAATGCATTTTATCCAAACTGGAAAATTGATCCCAGCTGTGTTCTAGTCATCATTCTTACTGCATCAGGCCTGAAGATTCTGTGAAAAGTAGCCTGTGGACCTTGAACATAGCTCATGTGAAACAGATGAGAGGCGATGGAGAAGTTGAGGGAGAGAATAAAGAGCATATGGCCCAGTACAGACTAACAATTGTTTGGCACCCTTTAAAGGCTGTGTTTGACAAGCAGGGCTGAAGCAGGTCTGCAAAATATCCGGGAGATCAAAATCCATTGAAGCAAATTGCCCTGGCCAGTCACCTTGCTGCCGATAATTCCCTCTCCATACCAGCTGATCAGGCCTAACAATGCTGCTGCAGAAGTATTGTGAAAAAGGTAGGCATATTTTCACAGATGCAGGGGAAAATCCCCTTGGATGATGGTTCCAAGGGATTACTTGATGGAGCAAGTTATGTACCCTTATCTACCGTGCAATATCTAAGTTGGTGAGTTCACTATCTGTCAGCATCGCTTTAGAAAATAAATGTTTGATGCACAAAAAAATATTTCATATGTCCTGTCTACCTGCTTCATTTCAACCAATGAATAGGCTACGTTCCATCAGCAAAGGGTTTATGATCCTATGTTTCTTTAAACTGTGGTAATTCTTTATTTTTTTCTAAATCAGACACTGTCTATTCATAAGATTCAGATGTCCATGGCAGGAGTGTAATTAAATTCACATGTTAAAAAATAACCTTCTTCTTGTTATCTTTTTATTAAATTACTGACATGTAACATCAGTCTGAGAGCTGAAGAAAACCCCTTCATTTGCTGTTTGCCAAGTATCATCTATGTGATACAAATTCTGCTTGAGAAATCACACCCGTGCATTGCCATGTAGCACTACTAGTAATGCTTTCACAACCTTTTCTTCATCATTAGGTCTTTTGGTGAAGTGAATGATTAGAACATAAGCAAGGGCATTTGTTCAAGATGCTCCAGAAAGAGCTGTGGTCTGTTCTCTTCTTTGCTGCCTATGTTAGCACTGAGCTGCAAAAAATGAAAGATTACTAGGAAAAGTGTTACTTTCAGTCTAAACTTGTAAATGATGTTTGGAATACCCTGTTAAATGACAAGGTGCTCTTTTAAAATATGGCATCTTAAGGGAAAATGTCAGCTTTAAAAAGGTTTTGAGACAGTTGCTTCTGGAAAAAAAAAAAAAAAAAACCAACAAAAGAATTGGAGGCATCTAAGGTCTTTAGGCATACTATTTTGAAGATTGATTCAAACCACAGTTTCTTCATATAGGAAGAGCAGAGGACCATAGATGCAACCCATTTGAAAATGGATTTCTATATGTTTCTGGTTGGGATTACCAGACATCATTTCTTGTGAAGTCGAGGGACTGCAGTTAGCACTCCAATAATTTCCTTCCCTGAAATTCAACTGCATTTGCTCCTTTTTCCAGAGTCCCCATTTATTAGTGAAGGTATGCTCTATCTATGCATTAGAATATTCCATTAGAGTGTGTGACTCATACTTGCTAGTTAAAATTAGCTGGAACGGAATGGATAGTTACAGTTGCTTGTATACAATAGTCTTATTTTGGCAAGTTTTCTTTAGACAATGTTGAAGCAGCACTAGCAAATAGGAAGTACAGCTTGCAGCAGGGAAGGACACTCTTCTGCTTTCTCAAGTTTCCTGTAGTTAAATAGACGCCAAAAGGCTTTTCCTAGTACTACTACTGTCTTGTAGGAATACTTGATCTAATCCTATCTTTGATCAAATTACGAATGGGTTACTTTTCTACAAGGCAGAACATTTTTCTTTTAATAATATGTATTTTGTAAGGTGGAAACATGAACTTGTGCACCAGTCACGTGGAATGTACTCCTTATTAAGTTTCACAACCTTCTTTAGAAAATATTGACTGTGTGTAACTTCAAAAGAAGAATTCTGGGCATCTTCATTCTATTGATGTAATTGTTTTTCTGCCATGCTGGTATTGTTTTCTATCATTTTTACCAACAGAAATATTTTTCCCTGACACCTATGGAAAAGACCTATGTTTACTCAACAGTGCGGCATCAGTACATTGTTTAGAATGATTTCAACATGGTCCCAAACATATCGGACAGCTAGACAGCAGAGGTTAGCAACAGGGAATGGGAATAACTTCTGAACCGTTTCAGTAGATTTCCCAGGAAGGGAAAATTGCTTTCTGCCACTGCAAATTTTCCCAGAGATTTTGTCTGGTTAAGAGTTGCATCAAAAGAGTATTTTTGCACAAACCTTGGGGCAAGCTCTGTCTCCGATTTACTAGTGAATGCAAAGAGGGTGAAAGTGCTGCTTCAAAGCCCTCTGTGTGCTTTCTGTACCAAGAGGGGGGGTGACCCCAGAAATAAGTTTTGATCTCTCTTCAGAACACAAGGCATGTCATCACCTCATTCATCTTCTTCTGGGACTCATAGCATCTTAAGACTAAGAAGCTCTCTTGCTTGCTGAAGTGCGTTCAGCAAAAAAACCTTGTCTCATCAGCAACTTTGAACACAACTACAGTCGAGTCAATTCCAATGCTGGCAGGGCAATACTCTACCCCACTAGTAACACGCCACTATTAGAAGACTGTGTAAAACTATTTTTGTACAAAGTAATCGGAGGGAAAAATAGAATTGGGAAGAACTGCACATTGTTCTGGAAAAAAGTCTCCTGCCTCAGTCTTACAGACATCATTTGCTGGTATCATTTTTAATAGTTGGGGCTTTTTAAATTTTGTAGAAGAAAAAATATTACTGCACCTTTATGTTTCCTTAATAGAAGTACAGCCATTTCTTAATAGATTAGAAGTAAGCCATTTGAATATGTACAAATGGTCTTTTCAAATACATATGCTATAGCACACTGTGAAAGTAATCTAAATGTTTAAAAAGATTTTGGAAGAAAGTAAGTCTAAGGTGATAGAAGAAGAAGAAGAAGAAAACAGCAGTTTTCTTCTGGTGAAAAAAAAACAAACGGAGGACCTTGTACAGTGGAGATGTATTATTTGACTTCCTGAAAAACTGAGTAGGTTTGCTATTGCCAATGGTTTTCATTAGGAAGGAAGAGATTCCTTTGGCAAAAAAACCCCTTCAAATTGACTTGACAAAAATGTTATGACACTTAACTTCACCAATCCTGAAGAAAAATTCTCATCACTTGATCTGGAAATCATGATGGTAATGGAGACAAGGATGTCTAAGCCATGCCATCAGGAACATAAAAAAGCATTAGAATGCAGGTAAGACTGAGCTCCTGAACTAGTGTGAAGAGAATGCAACAAAGACATTTTCCTTTAAGAGTCTTCAGGATGGAAGGCAGAGCAAATTTTTTCACGGGAAGTATTTCTGAATAGAATGAATCTTCAAAATAACATTGTTTTCCAAAACCTGTTTACAGTATCTCTTACCATGATACACAGTTCCTATGAATAGAAAAAGCAAAGCACTTTTTTCCAAACTGTTGTGCACTCTTAAGCAATATACAATAAAAATAGTATTTTTTCATGCTGGGAATGATGTTAATTACAAAAAAAGCCTTGTAGCACACTTGGCACTGTAGCCTCTTGATTAGCATAGCTTTTTATTCATCAAACACGTTTCACATTGACTATTTTTCTCTTTTAAATAACGGCGTCTTTGTACTTATGCAGCATCCATGAAGAATTTCTTGGGTGTTATTTTGTACCTGATCCTAAATGGCAGGTTCTGCATTCTGCCATCTGTCTAGCTTTGCCATTTGATGCAGCTTCTGAGAGGTATTTTCAGAATCGAGGACTACTTGCAAGAATGATGCTAAATCCATGCATTTTACTCCTTGGTTAATGCAAAACTATTTTTCCTTTACAGATCAATGAGAACAGGAAAATAATGATGGTGAGTTCAATCCTTAGAGTAATACAAAGAGGACTATTATCATCATTAGAAACCAAGCAAGGTGTATTTATTGCACATGCAGTATACTCACTAATGCAAATTACCCTGTAAATTCAAAAGGAATCTGTATCATAGGAGTGGATGGAATGTTTCTATTGATATTTTGCTTAAAGCAGAAAATTAATTCTTTTGACAGCCAACTCATGATTGCAAGCTCACTTTCAACTACAGCTTTCAAACAGATGAAACGTGTCTGTTTCTAAAACGATACAGTACAGTACACAATAGCAAGTCAGGTCATAGACATTCAAAAGAAAAAAACAGATCAAAGGACACATTCATTCCCATCTACAAGCCCGCAAGAGTGTACAGGTCAAATGTCCCCAGAAAACTAGGCTGGTGGCGCAAATTCTCTATGTTGGCACCAGCAGAAGCAGCTGCTATCTTTATAGGATGCAATCTTGCTTACATCACCCTTCAGAGCAATCTTCTGTACCCCTGCCCAATACACCTTCTGCTCTATTCCTTGGACTTCACATTTGCATTTCTACAGAGTCCTGTCCTGCAAACTGACTCAAAGTTCAGGTAATAGATTTCCAAGATTTAGAAATGTTGTGTGAGGTTTATTTATTTCATATTTCCTTCCATCTAAGCAAACTGTAACTTTCGGAAGTGAAATATTTCGAGTATGTCACGTGTATTTTAATGTTAGCTCTGCTTCACATTCAAACTTCTCACAGACCCCTGTGATGCCTTGCTGCAAAAATATATAGCTGCCAAGGGTGGTTGTGGGAAGTTAGAATTGCCAGAAAACCATACAAACAATCTAACAATAGAGCCTTGGATTTCTGAATATAATTGCACCATGTAAAGTCAAAATATAATATTTAAATGATTTTATATAATGATGAGTGTGGGCTAGAGAGAATCCAGATAGAATTTTATTTTTTTAAACAGTTCCGGGAAAAACATGGCCTTGACTTGGAAGTATAGCACGAAATATTTTTATACAGCATGAGTTCTCATTACCTAATCATATGATTTGTAGACCTGAATTGGAAACCAGGAAATAAACAAAGAAAAATATTCAAGCTATAAAAGATGGGAGTTTAAAATTTTCTTTGTATTTCTGATTAAAGCTATTAGGTAGCTAAATGGTCACCCATGATTTTAAAAAGCATCTGGACATTAAAAATAGGTAAATTTCTGCGGGACTTGGATGTCAGCTATTCCTGAAAAGCTTTATTTCACCGCTTTCCAACCCTGAATCAATCCACTTAAACGCAGCTGTATTTCAGATGCTCAGTGGAACTGTCCATGTAATGCATATAGTTGACAAATAGTCTGCAGAAAAAGCTAGATCCATTTGAAGATCTTTTTCTGTAAATGGTATTCACGTTATTTGTACAAACACACAGATGGGATTTCTGCTGTCTTCTTCAGGCCACTTCCTCCAGAGAGCTCTCCATCAAATCTCTCTAGTTCTACTCTTCTGGTGATCCAAAGTCAGCACTGGGATGGTCCAAGTGCATGAATTACTGTCTGCTAGAGGTGCACCCCGAGGGCTTCTGTGTGCAGCATCACGTGAGCCCTACTAATGTCACCCTGTTGGTATAAACTGAGCTAGCTGGACCTTAAGGGACAAGATTGTGCACTGATATTGTAATAGAAATTAGGTACTAAGAAGGAGGCTGGAAGATTTAAATATTTCTGCCTCCAGCTTAAGCAACACTAAATCTTGGTCTTTATCTGAAAAACTAGGTGAATTAGCCTATTTGGCATTCCTATGCCAAAAATGTCAGTAATACAACAAGAACCGTCAAAAGAGTAACAATTCCAATCATTACTTTGTAAAAATAATTCATTGGAAGAAGTCGGGAAGAAGGATGAAACATGCCAATATCCTACCCTGAGAATCATTCTGTTGATTTGCACAGGTTTCTTATTATATACCCATCTAATGCATTGGACATGCATGCTTGTGATGACACAAATACTTGCAAAGCTTACCAGATAAACCATGTTCTCTTCAGACAGCAAAACATTGCTTGATGGTTGTGTTTGCTAATTACATTTAGACTCAATGTTCTTAAAGGTCTTTTCCAACCAAAGTGATTCCATCATTCTCTAAATCGCAGATCCTGCTTGTCTTGGTTTAGGGCAAATTTGGCAGCAATCCTCAAGAAGGGGTGATTTATTAAAAATATTGATCTAGTACTGATATCCAACTGTGACGGACCAAGGCTCTCTAACAGTTCAAAATTAGAAAGTGTATGTTTATTGCAACGCTGGGCAGCGTGCGGGATAGCTCCCAAATACACACTGTGATTTAGAGGTGATAACAGAGTCTTTTTATCTATACAAGTATTGAATACCCAAAAGACAAATACATATTCATAATTTAGGTACATCCCATCATTCCTCACTTCGTATGGTAATTAGTTCAAAAGCTATTAAGCACACGTAGTTTGTTCCTCAAAATGAATCGGTGGTCCCTTTCATGGGGAGGGGTTCCAAAATGAGGAAATAAATGAAGTCTTCCTGGTTCTGAACTTTCTACATTTTCAATGCAAATATGACAAATGAACCCATTGGTAGAACTCCCATTCCCCATCTTCAATTGGTTTCAGAACAGAGGTGGCCTACAATTGTCTTATGTTCCTAAAAGCTATTTATGAGTTTCTATATTCTTCATGATAAACCCAGCTAAGCAAACATGATGTTGACAAGCAATCAATTATTAGTTAACTACTAACTCTTAACTTCAACAAGGCCTACCTATTTATTTTGATAAACTCTAATAAGGCTTATCTCTAACTAAAACCTCAGCTCCTCTAAAATCCCTAAATTTCTTTAAAGTTTATGTCTCAGGGGGCCCCCCCCAGAAAGCCCACCTACACGGCCCCTCCCCTCAACTGGTCTGGGAAACATTTCCTCTGAGAGAAGTGGAAAAAATCTGTTTATTTACCAGGGAAAGCACCCCCCAGCACAAAAAATGAACAATACCAGATGACAAAACTCAATCGCCGCTCTGAAGAGACAACAAATTCAGAAAGTCTCTCCTGTGGATGCTTGCTCTGTTATCAATCCCTCCGGCACTAGGAAAGGCTGCTGCCCAGAGTAGGCCCCCATAGGCCACAAAGTGCAAGCTCTCAGTGCTCTCCAGGTCCCAGTCTGGAGCAGGTTTGAACAGTTCCAAGAAAAGGGAAAGAAAAAAGACAGTCCAGGGAAAACTCTGCCTCAGCCAGCTAAACCAACTGAAAAGCAAAGAACACTCTGTTCTGCTCCATCAGTGCCCAGACAACACAGTGCAGCACAGAATGTGGAGCAGTGTTGCTTTTAGAAGAGTGAGTGCAGCCTGTGATAACAAACTCCGTACTTCTTCTTCTCCCCACCTTTGCTCTCAGAAGCAGTCTTGAAGGCAGAGAATATAATATCCAGCATTAACAGAACAGATGGCTGGGGATACAACATCATAAAGTCACCCTAGGACACTGCTCTACTGAGATATGTCACCAGACTATGCTAAGACAAAGTTTTGGAACTGCTAATTAAAATTCTACTATCACAGTGAAGCTGAGGAGGAAACACAGCTCACTCCAGTTACCTTGTGGCATGCCAATACTTCCTTTCAATCACAATGGTTTTCGTCTTTAGGTCCGTGACATCACAGGCATAATTCAACATCTTTTGGGCAGGAAGGAAGATATTCTTCTTCTCATTATACTGATGGGTAAGCTGAAATGCAAAGCAGTTAATTCAAAGTGAAACAGCGATAAAGTCAATAGTAAAACTCACCACAGTTTTGTTTACCAACCCAAGTCCTTACGATCCCAAAATACAAGAACAGCTGTAAAAGCCTTGTGGTTTCTTAAATTTTTCCTATACCTACATGGGAGGGTAAGGGATAAATGATCCCAAACAATGGTAATCCACAACAAAGCATTCTTGACATCATATTCAGCTTTTGCATAGCGAGCTCTTCACCTGATCAAGTTATTCCATTGCAATAGTTTGGGGAGTATCTTAGAGGGCTGCCTGTTGTTGGTTTAAACCATCTTGATCATTCAGGAACCCAGTAGCAATGAGAAAGTTCAAAATAAGGTAGTGCTACACATTGATTTTCCTATATGACAGACATATTTCTACAAGACAGAAGGCTGACCTAATGCTTCCCTACAACATGGCTGAAGTGGCATCCTGTTCCCCATAGGTTTTTCAGTTTAATTTTAGCAGCTTTCTTACTAGATTAATGAGCTGAACTAACTCAAAAAGGAATCAGATAAGTGCCAGAGCTTTAAAACAAACAACAACAACAACAACAACAAAAAAGATGCAAAATGGTGATTTGTGGGTGCGTTTGAAAACAGAAATTTTTTTGTATTTTTCATAGAGACATGGCATTCTCTAGAATGATATTGCTCCAACGGTTTGAGTTTGGTTTTCTTTTTCCCCCTCAATTGTAAATGTTATGCATTCTTTTTGGCCATTTCAGTAAATAGATTTTCTGATACGTGTGAAAGACAGTCTAAAGTTCCCCTCATTTGCCTCACGACCATTCCCAGGACAGACACTGGGACCCTAAAGACACCGATGGGAATTCTGGCCTGCCAGTAATGGATGAACACCAAAAATCCTGAGGCCCCTGAGCAGAATTCTGGCCTGCCAAGTGATTGTTCACAGCTGTGTCTTCAGTGACTGCTTCTAGCAGGGCCTGCCAAAGGGTGACCCGGCCTATATGCTTGCACCTGCTTCACGACAATAGACCAGGAATTTTCCCACCTCTTGGCCAGATGAACTTGCTGGGGCAACTTGGTAGCCCCCCCATGGAAAATCCTTCATCTCCACTACCAGCGTGAGGCACCGAGGTTGAAGCCCCCCTACCAAGGACTGAGACTGAGACACCTGTAATTCTGATGCAGGGGTGCTGGCCTGACTGAAGCAGGATGCCTGCTGAGTGTTGCCTACAGATGTGTTCACCGGACCTAGACTGGTTTCCCCCAGAAAGCAGTCCTGAAACAGTGGGTCCCACTCACTGCTGATACTGACTTATCCTGCTGAGAACATGGACTGTCTGTACCCGTCTTCAATATCTTTTTCCCCCTCAGCAATTTCAATAGACTTCTTCTTCTTCTTGATTGTATCTCAGCCATTTCAAGATTCTGTTTCCCCCCTCAGCAATGGACTATAATAGAACCTTGAGTTAACCAGGACTTTGAGATCTTCCCAACGTGACTAGGCAAACTCTATCGGCTGGACTAAGAGGACTTAGTCTCTCCATGTTTGGTAGCTATACTCCTCTCTCTTTCTCCCCCTCTTTTTTATTCTTTTCCTCTCCCTGATTCCTTTCAGGCATTTGCTGTGGTCATTCTATAAAGGTGCATTTGTTTGGATTGATACTGCAATCCCCTTTCCAGGTTGTCTGTTGCACTCCGAGATCAGTTAACCAACCAACCAGTTAACCAACCCCTTGGTATCAGCGGATCGTGACAATACCTTCTTTCAAGCTGACATTGGTTCTAGTCCATATAAGCACACTGGTAGGTAAAAGTAGACTCTAAAAGATAACATTCAAAATGTATTTCCCTTGTCTTCCCATTAAAGCAAGTGAAGAAAGCAGACAGGAGATCTTCAGATAACATGCTATGCAAATTGAAAAGATTCTGTCCTTATTTGAAGCAACTGAGAAACTCACACAATGAAATACAGTTCAGACAGATCGAAGGGTCACAGATGATGTCAAATCTGTACTTTCAATGTTTGAATGAAGCAAGATTTCTTGAAGTACAATCCTATAAAATGAAGGTGAGTTTGCAGAAGCAATTGAACTGGGTCTGTTTTATAAACACAATGTTTTCTAAGTAACTGAGGATTCAGGAAGGCAACCTTGGAATTTAAAGGATTTAGAAAGATACAAATACCAAGACTGGCAGTTCATTAGCTTTAACAGTCTCTTCAAATAAGATCTATTTTTAACTTCTTCTTGTAGTAGGTCTGAAGACATTAGGAATGATGCAATAAAACAAAACAAACAACAAACCAAAACAAAACCAAAACAGCTTTCTCAAAAAGCTTGGAGAAACCAGAGAAATTATGATTTTTAGGGGTTAAGTAGTCCTTTAAAAGTTGTCTCTGGGAAAAGAGATAAAAAACCACTAATTGACTGTGGAGTATATTCCAAACCTGTCCTGAAGCATGTAAGGGACAAGAGCCTGTAATAAAACTACTGTGCTGGGTTCATCTGTTAAAAGCATTCCAGAATGGTTGAAATTATCAATCACATAATGTGGGATTAAAAAAAAAAAAAAAAAAAAAGAAAAAAAGAAAAAGAAAAAAGAAGAAAGCATAGAGAAAAAAATATTTTGAACATGTTTTCCCATTCCCAGATGGCATAACAGCTTTATTTCATTTTGTTCCTAAGACTGATTAATAGCTTATGAAGTGTTTTACAATTGAGAGTGAGAGTGTTCACACTAACCATACAATTTGGATGGATCTCTTTTACTTTGCACAGCAGCAGATACGGTTTAGCACTCCACAGTTCAGTCCCCGAAAGTGAATGGGTGTGGCAGATTTAACCTAACTGGCCAGTCCACCAGAATGCTTAATTATCTTGGAAAATGCTTTGCTCTGTCTCATTATCTGGACATGTCTCTCTAGCTCCGCTTTGAGCTCCTTGATCTTTCATCTACAGGATGAGATCCAATTTAGCTTAGCAAGGACATAGCCTTTCAAAACCACATCTTTTATCTTCTGCATTCATACAAGTACATTTCTACTGCAGGGAACCCTGTGGAAGATCCTAGTTGTTTTGTTTCTCAGATAGTTGTTGCATAAAAGAGCTCTTCTTTTAATTTTTTCCCTGCTAAAGTATAGGCTCTGTACTTAACTGATTGTGATGCTAACTCATTATCATCTATTCTTCAGTCGTACAGAGTAGGCAGCAAAGTTTTCTTCTGAAGACATTCATTTAATGAGAAATGCTGAAGGTCTGACTTTAGTTGCAAAGGTCACTGATTGACCGGTTGCAAAATTGTTAAGTCTAGTAAGAGCAGGAAAAGTGTGCTGTTGCTGTGCCTGTAAATGTCGTGTCAGCTGCTGTTGGGATAAAAAGCATGAGCATAAGAAAAGATATCTGCATGGATAGAAAAGAAATTTGTTGTGATTTCTGCACAAGAGGAAGTATGAAGCACTTATTTCAGTGGCTAAGACAGTATCATCATTGGGCCAGTTCTCTTCAACATCTTTTGAACAACCTGGACACAGCACTTGAAGGAATATTAAGACAGTTTGCCAAAGACACTACATTGGGAGGAGCTGTGAACTAACTCCCTTGAGGGCACAGAGACCTTGCAGAGAGATCTTGCCAAATAGGAGAGATGGGCAATTCTTGCTGGCCGGGAGTCTATGCACAAATCACAAAAGGGGCGGGACTGCTGGGGACGGCGTCTCAAGCTGGTTTTTTTCCAGCATCAGTCTCATGACATGGTGATGACAATGGGAAGCTGCCAGCAGCTCACGTCCCCAGCAGCAGACAAAGAACTTAATGTTACAACTTACTTGAAAAGTTTTTTGACCAATCACACAAAGCAAAAGCATATTGACAGTACTTCTGTCCAATCACTATAAAGACATGTACCTGGGCTTAGAACGATGCTCGCTTCTTTCGAATAAAAGACCTGCTTGTAAGCCTTAAGATACAACGCACAGAGCTCCATTATTAAGCTTAGAACTACCTAACATCGCACTAGATATACTTTGCTGTAGCTTAGGGAGTTATTCTAGACAAGCATTAATACACAGACCATTGTTCCATTTGTCCTTACTTTTCTACTTCTCATCTAATTTTTCTGCTGACAAACCTTATGACTACTGCTTAGCTCCAATGACAGTTCTGCTGTCTCTGAGGCCTTCCTTTTGCAGCTTTCCCAAACCCCTCTGTTTTTGAGGATTCCCACAGGCAATCACCAACCAGATGGAGTGGAACAAGGGCAAGTGCTGGATTCAGCACCTGCAACAGGGCAATCCTGGTGGGTGTATAGACTGGGGAGGGAGCAAGAGGCTGGGAGAAGCACTGCAGAAAGGGACCCAGGCTCCTGGCCAATGGCAAGCTGAATGTGCATCAGCAGTGCCCTGGCAGCCAGGAGGGCCAAGCCTGTCCTGGGGTGCATCAGGCACAGTATCACCAGCTGGGCAAGGAAGGGGATTGTCTTGCTCTGCTCTGCTCTGCTCTGCTCTTCTCTGCTCTGCTCTGCTCTGCTCTGCTCTGCTCTGCTCTGGGGCGGAATCACCTTGGTATTAGAAAGTCCTCAAATGAGGTCTACAAAGACAGGACTCAAAGAAATGGCATGCAGCTGAGTCAGGGGAGGTTTAGGTTGGGTATCCGGAAAAAGTTTTTAACCAGAGAATGGCTGGGCACTGGAAGAGTCTTTCCAGGGAGTGGTCACACCATCACACCTGTCTGAGTTTGGGACATTGCTCTCAGGCATATGGTGTGATTCTCAAGGATGGCCCCAGGCAGGGCCAGGAGTTGGACTGATGATGATCCTGATGGGGTCCTTCCAATTCAACAGATTCAATGACTCAATGGTTCTGTCCTGGCCACTCAAGGTATATTGCTTGGTCTCATCAGATTTTGATCTGCTCTTGTTGGTCAGACTTTGTCCCTACTGGCTAATGATATTTATCACAAAAGACAAAGTGCCTTTTCTCAATTTTCTCAAGCAATTGGAACATGCGCCTTAGAATCCTAAAAAAGTCTTTTCTTTGAAACAACACTGTAGTGTTTTTCAGTGCCCAGTAGTCTTTCCAGATCTTAAGGAGAAAGAAGGCAAAATGAGGGGACGTATTACAATGAATGATTGTCAATTTTCCGGTTCTTTAGCAGTATATTTGTACTTCCACTATTCTTTGCTGTAAAATCATGGTTTTCTATAGTATCCAATTTTCTAGCAAGACACATTTCTGCAACTGAGCCCATCAGTCATTGTGAAAATATATTGTCAAAAGTACAAAACATATGAATAGGCAGTGACAAGTGAGGGAAAAAAGAAGTATGAGAAGCAGCTGCATGATACTAAAGTGAGACAAGAAGGAGGAGAAGGTGCTCCAGTTGACACAGCAAAGAATCCCCCACAGTCCCTGGAGGACATCATCATCAAGCAGGTTGTCTCCCAGCAGTCCCTGGAGAACCGTGGAGGAACACAATGGAGCTCGTGGGGAGCTCCATTGCACAGCAGGTGAATGTGCTTTGAAGGAAGCTGCAGCTTGTGGAGGGAGGGAGGGCCAGAAAAGCATCCTTGACCTCTTGGAAGAGTGGAAGAGTACGTGCAAATCTTAAACAGCTGCTAACTCTAATCTATTCTCTTTCCACTTCTTGTCTTAGGTAAGTAAGAAGACAACCCAAGAATTAGAAGCCTAAATTCTTTTGCTTGAGGCTCCCATTCTTTCTGCCATTCTCTTAAAATTTAGTTTGAAGTAAAACTCATGATAAAGTTCTTAAGGCTTGATGTTCAGGCTTGTTTCAGAAAATAGGGAGTGCAAATAACTCTTGTCACTGTCATTTTTTTCATAGAAGGAAAAAAGGGAAATTACTGGTTTTCAAGGACTTACAGAAATCCATTGGTAACGGTGGTGAGACTGAAGAGTTTAATTAATCTGAAAAGAGAATGTCGTGGAGCTACCTCAGCGCTGTACAAGTTTTTTTACCAGGAAGTCTAGACTTTTAAACAGACTAAGGACACAATAGTTATCTCTGGGAATATTTTAGTATGTATAGTACATTCATCTTTAAGTAGTTCTATCTGTTTGACAGTTATGACTTAGGCTTTAAATTTGATGTGAAAAGAAATATTTGTGATTCAGATCATTTCCATTTCTGAAGCATTTCAGTTGTTGACTGTTTTTGCTGTCTCCTGAGGGCGGGAAAATAGTCTTTGTACCAATACTGAAACAAACTAGATGGAAAAATTTGTTTTCCTCATTCTTTTCTGTCTATTTGAACAGGCACAGCAGCAAGACCACTGCTATGCGTCTGAGTGGCCCTTCCACTCCTGGAGGACAAACTTGTAGTGGCTAGTATGTTATTTGCACACATTTCTGATGCCGGCTGTTAACTGTTGTGCAGAAAGATCTGTCAACCTTTTTCACAGGAGGACACTTCTGAATTGCTTCACTTGTCTCTGAAGCAGAGAACTAAGCTGGCACTCCATTTCTGAGATCTTGCTGCGTTAGCCCCCAAACCCATTTCTTTCAAATGCCTTTTACTTTCAACCAAAGCACTTCATTACTTCATGATGTAATCTCTTGTTCTTAATGTTCGGGGGATTGTTTTAGACTGATAAGACCATATTGCAGTAAGCAGGTAGAACATCTATCTTAAGCAGTATCCATCACTTGGCTTTGGTTCATGTATCATAACATCTGCAAGGAATGTCATTTACAATCAATGGATGGGCTGGGGTAACGGGCCACAGGTTTAGGAATCTTTCTCCAATTAATTTTGCGTTAAAATTTAGCTCTTATCATTTCAATTGTGTCTTTATTAAAACAATCATCTATTTATTACCTGTACCACAATGAACTGTGTACCTGTACCACAGTCAACAGGGGTTGAGCATCCTACAACAATTCCAAGAAGAAGAATGGTCTGAGCCCCCAGTGCAGCACATGAAGTCTGTCATCAAGTCAGAGTCCCGCAGGCGTTTTCTCAGCCTGGAGAAGAGCAGACTCTGGGCAAATTGTTAGAGCAGCTCTCCAGTAGCTGAAGACAGCCTACCAGAAGGAGGCAAGTGAGCTACACAAGGGCACGGAGCAATAGGAAAAGTGTGGATGGCTTTAAAACCTGAAGAGTATAGGTTTCCTTTGGCTATTGGGAAGAAATTCCTTGCCAAGATGTTTGGGAGACACTAGAACATGTTGTGGGTGACCAATTCCTGGAAGTGATCAAGGCCAGCTTGAATGGGTCTTTGAGCTTAAGGCGGTCTAGTGGAAGGTGTCCCTGACAATGACATGGTGGGGAGGAGGTAGGTGAATTTAAGGTCCCTTCCAAAGCCAACCATTCCATTATTCTATGGTAATCATTCTGTACAGTAGCAGTAAGAAGTTGAAGCTAGAAATAACATATTCATGCTGAGAAACTGCTATCCAATGAGTTGAACTGTTTGGGTCTCACATTTATGTGCCATTTAGCAATACTATATCTAATATCTAGTCCTCGCTCTTTATCATACACGCAAGTATTTTATCATCTTTAACGTTTCTGACATTTGGGAATTTTCTTCCCTTCTCTTTCTTTCTTTCTTTCTTTCTTTCTTTCTTTCTTTCTTTCTTTCTTTCTTTCTTTCTTTCTTTCTTTCTTTCTTTCTTTCTTTCTTTCTTTCTTTCTTTCTTTCTTTCTTTCTTTCTTTCTTTCTTTCTTTCTTTCTTTCTTTCTTTCTTTCCCCCTTTCCCTTGTTCCTTCTTTTTCCCTTCCTTTTCTTTCTTTCTTTTTCTTTCTTTCTTTCTTTCTTTCTTTCTTTCTTTCTTTCTTTCTTTCTTTCTTTCTTTCTTTCTTTCTTTCTTTCTTTCTTTCTTTCTTTCTTTCTTTCTTTCTTTCTTTCTTTCTTTCTTTCTTTCTTTCTTTCTTTCTTTCTTTCTTTCTTTCTTTCTTTCTTTCTTTCTTTCTTTTTCTCTTTCTCTCTTTCCTTCTTTCTTTTCTTTCCTTCCCCCACTTCCTTCCTTCACTGCCTTCCTTCCACTATGTCCTTCTTTCTGCCACGTCCTTCTGCCACTTCCTTCCCTCCCTCCCTCCACTTTGATGTTAATTTGCAAACTGTCCAGTAGTTACAGGAAATTACTCTTCTTAAATATCATTTTGAAGCTTAGAAATGAATAACAAAATTGTGTCAAACCATGGCATTTAAAAGCCACCTGAAAGTGAGAACTAGCTATTGAAAAGACAAAAATACAAAAATGAAATGATGGAGTGGATGGTTTTAAGGGATATTCTTTGTATTGCTTTGCTACGAATGAGGATCTCAATTTTTACACCTTCTAAAAACACATCTTGAAACTTACTGCTTTCCGTGACAAAAATATTTCCAAAACAAGGAAATTGATTTATGCAGATGGAAATATCATCTCCCAAATAGTCATCATCAAGTCCAAAAGATTACCCTGCTTTTACGTAGTAAGCTTTATGGAGATTTCTATTCTCACACAAACCAAGAAGAATCTTTCAAATGACTAGAAAATCTTTAAAAGCAAAATAACCTTGAAGAAAAAAGATCCAAAAAAGAGCCGGGAATTAGATACGTCCACACTTGTTACATGTTGGTTACTAATATTGGCTCTAGTTTGTTGGCGAGTACACTTCCCATTCACGCACGCACGCACCCCTCTTCCTCCTGCACACAGATGTGTGATATTGGGTCTCAAAGAATGGACTATTTTCTCTTAGATAGGTTTTGGTTCTCAAAGTCAAAGCGTAGTCTTCCTGGCTCTATTACCAGGATTTTGTTCCGGGAAGGGAATGTGCTTGTGCCTGTTAGAAATGGGGAGGAGGGGACAGAAAGCAAAGCCATTTGAAGACAACCTGCAGCATAACTAAGAAAGTGGGGTGCTTCTTGACTGCACAGCAAAAGAAAGATCGGGAGTAAAATGGAGGAAAACTTGAGGTGCTGATAGAGTTTCTCCTTGTGACAGCTTTCAAACGGACAGAAAACAGCACTTCCTCATTCTCCTGCCTTTTCAATTCACATTAACATTGGAAGAAAAGGGGTTTTGGACAACTTTCTTTTGCTTCTTGCCTAACACTCTGCTGACACTCCGTGCAACTTCCAGAAAAAGATCCGGGATGCTTTTTGTACTGGGAGAGTTTCTCCTTGCGAGACCTAGTAGAAAAGCTTTTTGCTAAGATGTAGGCGACAAGACACGCAGATTCAGAGATACGGAGCTCTCCAAAGGTAAGGGCCGCTCCCGGGCGTCTTTCCGCAGAAGCCGTGCTCCGGAGCGCAGCGCGACCGGCACAATGCTCTGTGTGCAAAGAAGCGGCTTCTTCGCCTCCGGGAGACAGAGACCGCGGCCGCGTCTTTAAAAGCGAAGAAAAAAGTCGCACAACATGGGGATTGTGTGTGCAGCTCTCAAACCTAAAGAAAACAGTACCTTACCACTCTCCGGCCTTTTCCATTCACATTACCATTCCAAAAGAAGGAGTTTTGGACAACTTTCTTTTGCTTCTTGCTAAACACTCTGCAGACCTCCGTGCAACTTCTAGAACAAGAGCGGAGATGCTTTCCATACTGGCACAGTTGGTCCTTGCAAGACATAGTAAAAAAGCTTTTTGCTAAGTTTTATGCGACCAGAGAGGCAGAAGGCAGAGTAAAGAGCTCTCCGAAACTAAGCCCCCTGCCAGGGCGTGTTTCGTCAGAAGCCGCTCTCCGGAGAACACCGCCACCGGCACAATGCTCTGTGCGCGAAGAAGCCGCTTCTTCGCCTCCGGGAGATGGAGAGAACGGCCGCTTCCCAAAGGCGAAGATGCAAGCCGCAGCACACGGATATAGCGTGTGCAGCTTTCAAATTGATAGAAACGAGTACAATAGCATTCTCTTGCCGTTTCATTCACGTTATATTCGAATAAAAGGAGTTTTGGGACACTATCTTTTTCATCTTCTTAAACACTCTGCAGTCCTCTGTGCAACTTTTAGAAGAAGATCGGGGATGTTTTCTTTCCTGGCAGAGTTTCTCTTTGCAAGATATGGTGGAAAAGCTTTTTGCTGAGTGTAGAGCGGCAAGACACGCAGAAGACGCAGATATGCAGCTCTCCGAAGCTAAGTGCCGGTCCACGGCTTCTTTCGGCAGAAGCCGCTCTTAGGTGCTCACCGCGACCGGCCCAATGCTCTGTGTGCAAAGAAGGCGCTTCTTCGCCTCGGGAGACTCTGCGAGCGGCAGCTTCCCAAAGGCGAAGATGCAAGCCGCACCATGCAGGCACAGTGTGGGCAACCTTCAGACTTAGAGAAAACAGTACTTTACCACTCTCCTGCCTTTTCCATGGTTATTATATTGGAAAAGAACGAGTTTTGGACAACTACCTTTCATTCTTGCCAAACTCTTTGCAGACCTCCGTGCAAGCTTTAGAACAAGATTTTGGATGTTTTCTTTCCTGGCAGAGTTTCTCTTTGCAAGATATGGTGGAAAAGCTTTTTGCAGAGTGTAGAGCGGCAAGACACGCAGAAGACGCAGATACGCAGCTCTCCGAAGCTAAGTGCCGGTCCCGGGCTTCTTTCGGCAGAAGCCGCTCTTAGGTGCAAACCGCGACCGGCCCAATGCTCTGTGTGCAAAGAAGCCGCTTCTTCGCCTGCGGGAGAATCGGCGAGCGGCAGCTTCCCAAAGGCGAAGATGCAAGCTGCAGCACGCAGGCACAGTGTGGGCAGCATTCAGACTTAGAGAAAACAGTACTTTACCACTCTCCTGCCTTTTCCATGGTTATTCTATTGGAAAAGAACGAGTTTTGGACAACTACCTTGCAAGTACCCTGCAAGTCCTTAGAGCCCCAAAGGCCACCTTTCATCTGACACCCAGACCCTGGGGATATGACTTCATTTTCCCCAGGGAAAATTGGATCAGTTTGAAGCAACTCGCCCTGGCCATCTGCATCGTTCCCGGTGTGACATTTGCAAACTCGGCTGATTTTCTCCAAAAGTAAAGCTGTTGGCAACGAGGACCCTGCAACTCCTTAGGGCCCCAGATGCCACCTTTCATCTGACACCCAGACCCTGGGCCAATGACTTCATTTTCCCCATGGAAAATGGCCTCCATTTCTGGCCTCTTGCCCTGACCAATAGGGTGGTGCCCAGCAAGAAATTTGCAATCTTTGCTGGATTTCTCCAAATCTAAAGCTGCCAATAAGTAGTACCCTGCAAGTCCTTAGAGCCCCAAAGGCCACCTTTCATCTGACACCCAGACCCTGGGGAAAGAACTTCTTTTGCCCATGCAAAATGGTCTCTCTCTGCAGCCGTTTGCCCTGGCCCAGAGAGCAGTGCCCAGTGAGAAATTTTTTAACATTGCTGGATTCCTGCAGAACTAACGCTGTTGGCAACTAGGAGCTTGCAAGTCCTTAGAGCCCCAAAGGCCACCTTTCATCTGACACCCAGACCCTGGGGACAGGACTTCTTTTTCCCATGCAAAATGGCCTCCGTTTGCAGCCTATCACCCTGGCAGAAAGTGGGGAGCCAAGCTAGAATTACCAAATCTTTGCTGGATTTTTCCAAAAGTAAAGCTGGCAGCAACTAGGATCCTGTAAGTACTTAGAGCCTCAAAGGCCACCTTGAACATCGTACTGAGAACGTGAGGAAAGGACATTTTTCCCATGGAAAAATCTGCATCGATCCCGGTGTGAAATTTGCAATCATGGCTGATTTTCTCCAAAAGTAAAGCTGCCAGCAACAAGAGCTTGCAAGTCCTTAGAGCCCCAAAGGCCACCTTTCATCTGACACCCAGACCCTGGGGACATGACTTCATTTTCCCCAGGGAAAATTGGATCAGTTTGAGGCAACTCGCCCTGGCCATCTGCATCGTTCCCGGTGTGACATTTGCAAACTCGGCTGATTTTCTCCAAAAGTAAAGCTGTTGGCAACGAGGACCCTGCAACTTCTTAGGGCCCCAGATGCCACCTTTCATCTGATACACAGACCCTGGGCCAATGACTTCATTTTCCCCATGGAAAATGGCCTCCATTTCTGGCCTCTTGTCTTGACCAATAGGGTGGTGCCCAGCAAGAAATTTGCAATCTTTGCTGGATTTCTCCAAATCTAAAGCTGCCAATAAGTAGTACCCTGCAAGTCCTTAGAGCCCCAAAGGCCACCTTTCATCTGACACCCAGACCCTGGGGAAAGAACTTCTTTTGCCCATGCAAAATGGCCTCTCTTTGCAGCCGTTTGCCCTGGTCCACAGGGCAGTGCCCAGTGAGAAAATTTTTAACATTGCTGGATTCCTGCAGAACTAACGCTCTTGGCAACTAGGAGCTTGCAAGTCCTTAGAGCCCCAAAGGCCACCTTTCATCTGACACCCAGACCCTGGGGACAGGACTTCTTTTTCCCATGCAAAATGACCTCCGTTTGCAGCCACTCACCCTGGCAGAACGTGGGGAGCCAAGCTAGAATTACCAAATCTTTGCTGGATTTTTCCAAAAGTAAAGCTGGCAGCAACTAGGATCCTGTAAGTACTTAGAGCCTCAAAGGCCACCTTGAACATAGTACTGAGACCCTGAGGAAAGGACATTTTTCCCATGGAAAAATCTGCATCGATCCCGGTGTGAAATTTGCAATCATGGCTGATTTTCTCCAAAAGTAAAGCTGCAAGCAACAAGAGCTTGCAAGTCCTTAGAGCCCCAAAGGCCACCTTTCATCTGACACCCAGACTCTGGGGTCATGACTTCATTTTCCCCATGCAAAATGGGGTCAGTTTGAGGCAACTCGCCCTGGCCATCTGCATCGTTCCCGGTGTGAAATTTGCAATCATCGCTTTTTTCTCCAAAAGTAAAGCTGCTGGCAACGAGGACCCTGGAAGTCCTTAGAGCCCCAAATGCCACCATTCATCTGACACCCAGACCCTGGGCCAATGACTTCATTTTCCCCAGGGAAAATCGCCTCCATTTCTGGCCTCTTGCCCTGACCAATAGGGTGGTGCCCAGCAAGAAATTTGCAATCTTTGCTGGATTTCTCCGAAACTAAAGCTGCCAATAAGTAGTACCCTGCAAGTCCTTAAGGCCCCAAAGGCCACCTTTCATCTGACACCCAGACCCTGGGGACAGGACTTCATTTTTTCCTGGGAAAATTGGATCAGTTTGAGGCCACTCGCCCTGGCCATCTGCATCGTTCCCGGTGTGAAATTTTCAATCATGGCGGATTTTCTCCACAACTAAAGCTGCCAGCAACAAGAGCTTGCAAGTCCTTAGAGCCCCAAAGGCCACCTTTCATCTGACACCCAGACCCTGGGGACATGACTCATTTTCCCCATGCAAAATGGGGTCAGTTTGAGGCCACTCGCCCTGGCCATCTGCATCGTTCCCGGTGTGACATTTGCAAACTCGGCTGATTTTCTCCAAAAGTAAAGCTGCTGGCAATGAGGACCCTGCAACTCCTTAGGGCCCCAAATGCAGCCTTTCATCTGACACCCAGACCCTGGGCCAATGACTTCATTTTCCCCATGGAAAATGGCCTCCATTTCTGGCCTCTTGTCTTGACCAATAGGGTGGTGCCCAGCAAGAAATTTGCAATCTTTGCTGGATTTCTCCAAATATAAAGCTGCCAATAAGTAGTACCCTGCAAGTCCTTAGAGCCCCAAAGGCCACCTTTCATCTGACACCCAGACCCTGGGGACAGGACTTCTTTTGCCCATGCAAAATGGCCTCTCTTTGCAGCCATTTGCCCTGGCCCACAGGGCAGTGCCCAGTGAGAAAATTTTTAACATTGCTGGATTCCTGCAGAACTAACGCTCTTGGCAACTAGGAGCTTGCAAGTCCTTAGAGCCCCAAAGGCCACCTTTCATCTGACACCCAGACCCTGGGGACAGGACTTCTTTTTCCCATACAAAATGACCTCCGTTTGCAGCCTATCACCCTGGCAGAAAGTGGGGAGCCAAGCTAGAATTACCAAATCTTTGCTGGATTTTTCCAAAAGTAAAGCTGGCAGCAACTAGGATCCTGTAAGTACTTAGAGCCTCAAAGGCCACCTTGAACATAGTACTGAGACCCTGAGGAAAGGACATTTTTCCCATGGAAAAATCTGCATCGATCCCGGTGTGAAATTTGCAATCATGGCTGATTTTCTCCAAAAGTAAAGCTGCAAGCAACAAGAGCTTGCAAGTCCTTAGAGCCCCAAATGCAGCCTTTCATCTGACACCCAGACTCTGGGGTCATGACTTCATTTTCCCCATGCAAAATGGGGTCAGTTTGAGGCCACTTGCCCTGGCCATCTGCATCGTTCCCGGTGTGAAATTTGCAATCATCGCTTTTTTCTCCAAAAGTAAAGCTGCTGGCAACGAGGACCCTGGAAGTCCTTAGAGCCTCAAATGCCACCATTCATCTGACACCCAGACCCTGGGCCAATGACTTCATTTTCCCCAGGGAAAATCGCCTCCATTTCTGGCCTCTTGCCCTGACCAATAGGGTGGTGCCCAGCAAGAAATTTGCAATCTTTGCTGGATTTCTCCGAAACTAAAGCTGCCAATAAGTAGTACCCTGCAAGTCCTTAGAGCCCCAAAGGCCACCTTTCATCTGACACCCAGACCCTGGGGACAGGACTTCATTTTTTCCTGGGAAAATTGGATCAGTTTGAGGCCACTCGCCCTGGCCATCTGCATCGTTCCCGGTGTGAAATTTTCAATCATGGCGGATTTTCTCCACAACTAAAGCTGCCAGCAACAAGAGCTTGCAAGTCCTTAGAGCCCCAAAGGCCACCTTTCATCTGACACCCAGACCCTGGGGACATGACTCATTTTCCCCATGCAAAATGGGGTCAGTTTGAGGCCACTCGCCCTGGCCATCTGCATCGTTCCCGGTGTGACATTTGCAAACTCGGCTGATTTTCTCCAAAAGTAAAGCTGCTGGCAATGAGGACCCTGCAACTCCTTAGGGCCCCAAATGCAGCCTTTCATCTGACACCCAGACCCTGGGCCAATGACTTCATTTTCCCCATGGAAAATGGCCTCCATTTCTGGCCTCTTGCCCTGACCAATAGGGTGGTGCCCAGCAAGAAATTTGCAATCTTTGCTGGATTTCTCCAAATCTAAAGCTGCCAATAAGTAGTACCCTGCAAGTCCTTAGAGCCCCAAAGGCCACCTTTCATCTGACACCCAGACCCTGGGGACAGGACTTCTTTTGCCCATGCAAAATGGCCTCTCTTTGCAGCCATTTGCCCTGGCCCACAGGGCAGTGCCCAGTGAGAAAATTTTTAACATTGCTGGATTCCTGCAGAACTAACGCTCTTGGCAACTAGGAGCTTGCAAGTCATTAGAGCCCCAAAGGCCACCTTTCATCTGACACCCAGACCCTGGGGACAGGACTTCTTTTTCCCATGCAAAATGACCTCCGTTTCCAGCCACTCACCCTGGCAGAAAGTGGGGAGCCAAGCTAGAATTACCAAATCTTTGCTGGATTTTTCCAAAAGTAAAGCTGGCAGCAACTAGGATCCTGTAAGTACTTAGAGCCTCAAAGGCCACCTTGAACATAGTACTGAGACCCTGAGGAAAGGACATTTTTCCCATGGAAAAATCTGCATCGATCCCGGTGTGAAATTTGCAATCATGGCTGATTTTCTCCAAAAGTAAAGCTGCAAGCAACAAGAGCTTGCAAGTCCTTAGAGCCCCAAATGCAGCCTTTCATCTGACACCCAGACCCTGGGCCAATGACTTCATTTTCCCCATGGAAAATGGCCTCCATTTCTGGCCTCTTGCCCTGACCAATAGGGTGGTGCCCAGCAAGAAATTTGCAATCTTTGCTGGATTTCTCCAAATCTAAAGCTGCCAATAAGTAGTACCCTGCAAGTCCTTAGAGCCCCAAAGGCCACCTTTCATCTGACACCCAGACCCTGGGGAAAGGACTTCTTTTGCCCATGCAACATGGCCTCTCTTTGCAGCCATTTGCCCTGGCCCAAAGGGCAGTGCCCAGTGAGAAATTTTTTAACATTGCTGGATTCCTGCCGACCTCACGCTGTTGGCAACTAGGAGCTTGCAAGTCCTTAGAGCCCCAAAGGCCACCTTTCATCTGACACCCAGACCCTGGGGACAGGACTTCATTTTCCCCAGGGAAAATTGGATCAGTTTGAGGCCACTGGCCCTGGCCATCTGCATCGTTCCCGGTGTGAAATTTGCAAACATGGCGGATTTTCTCCAAAAGTAAAGCTGCTGGCAACGAGGACCCTGGAAGTCCTTAGAGCCCCAAAGGCCACCTTTCATCTGACACCCAGACCCTGGGGACAGGACTTCTTTTGCCCATGCAAAATGGCCTCTCTTTGCAGCCATTTGCCCTGGCCCACAGGGCAGTGCCCAGTGAGAAAATTTTTAACATTGCTGGATTCCTGCAGAACTAACGCTCTTGGCAACTAGGAGCTTGCAAGTCATTAGAGCCCCAAAGGCCACCTTTCATCTGACACCCAGACCCTGGGGACAGGACTTCTTTTTCCCATGCAAAATGACCTCCGTTTGCAGCCACTCACCCTGGCAGAAAGTGGGGAGCCAAGCTAGAATTACCAAATCTTTGCTGGATTTTTCCAAAAGTAAAGCTGGCAGCAACTAGGATCCTGTAAGTACTTAGAGCCTCAAAGGCCACCTTGAACATAGTACTGAGACCCTGAGGAAAGGACATTTTTCCCATGGAAAAATCTGCATCGATCCCGGTGTGAAATTTGCAATCATGGCTGATTTTCTCCAAAAGTAAAGCTGCAAGCAACAAGAGCTTGCAAGTCCTTAGAGCCCCAAAGGCCACCTTTCATCTGACACCCAGACCCTGGGGATATGACTTCATTTTCCCCAGGGAAAATTGGATCAGTTTGAGGCAACTCGCCCTGGCCATCTGCATCGTTCCCGGTGTGAAATTTGCAATCATCGCTTTTTTCTCCAAAAGTAAAGCTGCTGGCAACGAGGACCCTGGAAGTCCTTAGAGCCCCAAATGCCACCATTCATCTGACACCCAGACCCTGGGCCAATGACTTCATTTTCCCCAGGGAAAATCGCCTCCATTTCTGGCCTCTTGCCCTGACCAATAGGGTGGTGCCCAGCAAGAAATTTGCAATCTTTGCTGGATTTCTCCGAAACTAAAGCTGCCAATAAGTAGTACCCTGCAAGTCCTTAGAGCCCCAAAGGCCACCTTTCATCTGACACCCAGACCCTGGGGACAGGACTTCATTTTTTCCTGGGAAAATTGGATCAGTTTGAGGCCACTCGCCCTGGCCATCTGCATCGTTCCCGGTGTGAAATTTTCAATCATGGCGGATTTTCTCCACAACTAAAGCTGCCAGCAACAAGAGCTTGCAAGTCCTTAGAGCCCCAAAGGCCACCTTTCATCTGACACCCAGACCCTGGGGACATGACTCATTTTCCCCATGCAAAATGGGGTCAGTTTGAGGCCACTCGCCCTGGCCATCTGCATCGTTCCCGGTGTGACATTTGCAAACTCGGCTGATTTTCTCCAAAAGTAAAGCTGCTGGCAATGAGGACCCTGCAACTCCTTAGGGCCCCAAATGCAGCCTTTCATCTGACACCCAGACCCTGGGCCAATGACTTCATTTTCCCCATGGAAAATGGCCTCCATTTCTGGCCTCTTGTCTTGACCAATAGGGTGGTGCCCAGCAAGAAATTTGCAATCTTTGCTGGATTTCTCCAAATCTAAAGCTGCCAATAAGTAGTACCCTGCAAGTCCTTAGAGCCCCAAAGGCCACCTTTCATCTGACACCCAGACCCTGGGGACAGGACTTCTTTTGCCCATGCAAAATGGCCTCTCTTTGCAGCCATTTGCCCTGGCCCACAGGGCAGTGCCCAGTGAGAAAATTTTTAACATTGCTGGATTCCTGCAGAACTAACGCTCTTGGCAACTAGGAGCTTGCAAGTCCTTAGAGCCCCAAAGGCCACCTTTCATCTGACACCCAGACCCTGGGGACAGGACTTCTTTTTCCCATGCAAAATGACCTCCGTTTGCAGCCACTCACCCTGGCAGAAAGTGGGGAGCCAAGCTAGAATTACCAAATCTTTGCTGGATTTTTCCAAAAGTAAAGCTGGCAGCAACTAGGATCCTGTAAGTACTTAGAGCCTCAAAGGCCACCTTGAACATAGTACTGAGACCCTGAGGAAAGGACATTTTTCCCATGGAAAAATCTGCATCGATCCCGGTGTGAAATTTGCAATCATGGCTGATTTTCTCCAAAAGTAAAGCTGCAAGCAACAAGAGCTTGCAAGTCCTTAGAGCCCCAAAGGCCACCTTTCATCTGACACCCAGACTCTGGGGTCATGACTTCATTTTCCCCATGCAAAATGGGGTCAGTTTGAGGCCACTTGCCCTGGCCATCTGCATCGTTCCCGGTGTGAAATTTGCAATCATCGCTTTTTTCTCCAAAAGTAAAGCTGCTGGCAACGAGGACCCTGGAAGTCCTTAGAGCCTCAAATGCCACCATTCATCTGACACCCAGACCCTGGGCCAATGACTTCATTTTCCCCAGGGAAAATGGCCTCCATTTCTGGCCTCTTGCCCTGACCAATAGGGTGGTGCCCAGCAAGAAATTTGCAATCTTTGCTGGATTTCTCCGAAACTAAAGCTGCCAATAAGTAGTACCCTGCAAGTCCTTAGAGCCCCAAAGGCCACCTTTCATCTGACACCCAGACCCTGGGGACAGGACTTCATTTTTTCCTGGGAAAATTGGATCAGTTTGAGGCCACTCGCCCTGGCCATCTGCATCGTTCCCGGTGTGAAATTTTCAATCATGGCGGATTTTCTCCACAACTAAAGCTGCCAGCAACAAGAGCTTGCAAGTCCTTAGAGCCCCAAAGGCCACCTTTCATCTGACACCCAGACCCTGGGGACATGACTCATTTTCCCCATGCAAAATGGGGTCAGTTTGAGGCCACTCGCCCTGGCCATCTGCATCGTTCCCGGTGTGACATTTGCAAACTCGGCTGATTTTCTCCAAAAGTAAAGCTGCTGGCAATGAGGACCCTGCAACTCCTTAGGGCCCCAAATGCAGCCTTTCATCTGACACCCAGACCCTGGGCCAATGACTTCATTTTCCCCATGGAAAATGGCCTCCATTTCTGGCCTCTTGCCCTGACAAATAGGGTGGTGCCCAGCAAGAAATTTGCAATCTTTGCTGGATTTCTCCAAATCTAAAGCTGCCAATAAGTAGTACCCTGCAAGTCCTTAGAGCCCCAAAGGCCACCTTTCATCTGACACCCAGACCCTGGGGACAGGACTTCTTTTGCCCATGCAAAATGGCCTCTCTTTGCAGCCATTTGCCCTGGCCCACAGGGCAGTGCCCAGTGAGAAAATTTTTAACATTGCTGGATTCCTGCAGAACTAACGCTCTTGGCAACTAGGAGCTTGCAAGTCATTACAGCCCCAAAGGCCACCTTTCATCTGACACCCAGACCCTGGGGACAGGACTTCTTTTTCCCATGCAAAATGACCTCCGTTTGCAGCCACTCACCCTGGCAGAAAGTGGGGAGCCAAGCTAGAATTACCAAATCTTTGCTGGATTTTTCCAAAAGTAAAGCTGGCAGCAACTAGGATCCTGTAAGTACTTAGAGCCTCAAAGGCCACCTTGAACATAGTACTGAGACCCTGAGGAAAGGACATTTTTCCCATGGAAAAATCTGCATCGATCCCGGTGTGAAATTTGCAATCATGGCTGATTTTCTCCAAAAGTAAAGCTGCAAGCAACAAGAGCTTGCAAGTCCTTAGAGCCCCAAATGCAGCCTTTCATCTGACACCCAGACCCTGGGCCAATGACTTCATTTTCCCCATGGAAAATGGCCTCCATTTCTGGCCTCTTGCCCTGACCAATAGGGTGGTGCCCAGCAAGAAATTTGCAATCTTTGCTGGATTTCTCCAAATCTAAAGCTGCCAATAAGTAGTACCCTGCAAGTCCTTAGAGCCCCAAAGGCCACCTTTCATCTGACACCCAGACCCTGGGGAAAGGACTTCTTTTGCCCATGCAACATGGCCTCTCTTTGCAGCCATTTGCCCTGGCCCAAAGGGCAGTGCCCAGTGAGAAATTTTTTAACATTGCTGGATTCCTGCCGACCTCACGCTGTTGGCAACTAGGAGCTTGCAAGTCCTTAGAGCCCCAAAGGCCACCTTTCATCTGACACCCAGACCCTGGGGACAGGACTTCATTTTCCCCAGGGAAAATTGGATCAGTTTGAGGCCACTGGCCCTGGCCATCTGCATCGTTCCCGGTGTGAAATTTGCAAACATGGCGGATTTTCTCCAAAAGTAAAGCTGCTGGCAACGAGGACCCTGGAAGTCCTTAGAGCCCCAAAGGCCACCTTTCATCTGACACCCAGACCCTGGGGACAGGACTTCTTTTGCCCATGCAAAATGGCCTCTCTTTGCAGCCATTTGCCCTGGCCCACAGGGCAGTGCCCAGTGAGAAAATTTTTAACATTGCTGGATTCCTGCAGAACTAACGCTCTTGGCAACTAGGAGCTTGCAAGTCATTAGAGCCCCAAAGGCCACCTTTCATCTGACACCCAGACCCTGGGGACAGGACTTCTTTTTCCCATGCAAAATGACCTCCGTTTGCAGCCACTCACCCTGGCAGAAAGTGGGGAGCCAAGCTAGAATTACCAAATCTTTGCTGGATTTTTCCAAAAGTAAAGCTGGCAGCAACTAGGATCCTGTAAGTACTTAGAGCCTCAAAGGCCACCTTGAACATAGTACTGAGACCCTGAGGAAAGGACATTTTTCCCATGGAAAAATCTGCATCGATCCCGGTGTGAAATTTGCAATCATGGCTGATTTTCTCCAAAAGTAAAGCTGCAAGCAACAAGAGCTTGCAAGTCCTTAGAGCCCCAAAGGCCACCTTTCATCTGACACCCAGACCCTGGGGATATGACTTCATTTTCCCCAGGGAAAATTGGATCAGTTTGAGGCAACTCGCCCTGGCCATCTGCATCGTTCCCGGTGTGAAATTTGCAATCATCGCTTTTTTCTCCAAAAGTAAAGCTGCTGGCAACGAGGACCCTGGAAGTCCTTAGAGCCCCAAATGCCACCATTCATCTGACACCCAGACCCTGGGCCAATGACTTCATTTTCCCCAGGGAAAATCGCCTCCATTTCTGGCCTCTTGCCCTGACCAATAGGGTGGTGCCCAGCAAGAAATTTGCAATCTTTGCTGGATTTCTCCGAAACTAAAGCTGCCAATAAGTAGTACCCTGCAAGTCCTTAGAGCCCCAAAGGCCACCTTTCATCTGACACCCAGACCCTGGGGACAGGACTTCATTTTTTCCTGGGAAAATTGGATCAGTTTGAGGCCACTCGCCCTGGCCATCTGCATCGTTCCCGGTGTGAAATTTTCAATCATGGCGGATTTTCTCCACAACTAAAGCTGCCAGCAACAAGAGCTTGCAAGTCCTTAGAGCCCCAAAGGCCACCTTTCATCTGACACCCAGACCCTGGGGACATGACTCATTTTCCCCATGCTAAATGGGGTCAGTTTGAGGCCACTCGCCCTGGCCATCTGCATCGTTCCCGGTGTGACATTTGCAAACTCGGCTGATTTTCTCCAAAAGTAAAGCTGCTGGCAATGAGGACCCTGCAACTCCTTAGGGCCCCAAATGCAGCCTTTCATCTGACACCCAGACCCTGGGCCAATGACTTCATTTTCCCCATGGAAAATGGCCTCCATTTCTGGCCTCTTGTCTTGACCAACAGGGTGGTGCCCAGCAAGAAATTTGCAATCTTTGCTGGATTTCTCCAAATCTAAAGCTGCCAATAAGTAGTACCCTGCAAGTCCTTAGAGCCCCAAAGGCCACCTTTCATCTGACACCCAGACCCTGGGGACAGGACTTCTTTTGCCCATGCAAAATGGCCTCTCTTTGCAGCCATTTGCCCTGGCCCACAGGGCAGTGCCCAGTGAGAAAATTTTTAACATTGCTGGATTCCTGCAGAACTAACGCTCTTGGCAACTAGGAGCTTGCAAGTCCTTAGAGCCCCAAAGGCCACCTTTCATCTGACACCCAGACCCTGGGGACAGGACTTCTTTTTCCCATGCAAAATGACCTCCGTTTGCAGCCACTCACCCTGGCAGAAAGTGGGGAGCCAAGCTAGAATTACCAAATCTTTGCTGGATTTTTCCAAAAGTAAAGCTGGCAGCAACTAGGATCCTGTAAGTACTTAGAGCCTCAAAGGCCACCTTGAACATAGTACTGAGACCCTGAGGAAAGGACATTTTTCCCATGGAAAAATCTGCATCGATCCCGGTGTGAAATTTGCAATCATGGCTGATTTTCTCCAAAAGTAAAGCTGCAAGCAACAAGAGCTTGCAAGTCCTTAGAGCCCCAAATGCAGCCTTTCATCTGACACCCAGACCCTGGGCCAATGACTTCATTTTCCCCATGGAAAATGGCCTCCATTTCTGGCCTCTTGCCCTGACCAATAGGGTGGTGCCCAGCAAGAAATTTGCAATCTTTGCTGGATTTCTCCAAATCTAAAGCTGCCAATAAGTAGTACCCTGCAAGTCCTTAGAGCCCCAAAGGCCACCTTTCATCTGACACCCAGACCCTGGGGAAAGGACTTCTTTTGCCCATGCAACATGGCCTCTCTTTGCAGCCATTTGCCCTGGCCCAAAGGGCAGTGCCCAGTGAGAAATTTTTTAACATTGCTGGATTCCTGCCGACCTCACGCTGTTGGCAACTAGGAGCTTGCAAGTCCTTAGAGCCCCAAAGGCCACCTTTCATCTGACACCCAGACCCTGGGGACAGGACTTCATTTTCCCCAGGGAAAATTGGATCAGTTTGAGGCCACTGGCCCTGGCCATCTGCATCGTTCCCGGTGTGAAATTTGCAAACATGGCGGATTTTCTCCAAAAGTAAAGCTGCTGGCAACGAGGACCCTGGAAGTCCTTAGAGCCCCAAAGGCCACCTTTCATCTGACACCCAGACCCTGGGGACAGGACTTCTTTTGCCCATGCAAATTGGCCTCTCTTTGCAGCCATTTGCCCTGGCCCACAGGGCAGTGCCCAGTGAGAAAATTTTTAACATTGCTGGATTCCTGCAGAACTAACGCTCTTGGCAACTAGGAGCTTGCAAGTCATTAGAGCCCCAAAGGCCACCTTTCATCTGACACCCAGACCCTGGGGACAGGACTTCTTTTTCCCATGCAAAATGACCTCCGTTTGCAGCCACTCACCCTGGCAGAAAGTGGGGAGCCAAGCTAGAATTACCAAATCTTTGCTGGATTTTTCCAAAAGTAAAGCTGGCAGCAACTAGGATCCTGTAAGTACTTAGAGCCTCAAAGGCCACCTTGAACATAGTACTGAGACCCTGAGGAAAGGACATTTTTCCCATGGAAAAATCTGCATCGATCCCGGTGTGAAATTTGCAATCATGGCTGATTTTCTCCAAAAGTAAAGCTGCAAGCAACAAGAGCTTGCAAGTCCTTAGAGCCCCAAAGGCCACCTTTCATCTGACACCCAGACCCTGGGGATATGACTTCATTTTCCCCAGGGAAAATTGGATCAGTTTGAGGCAACTCGCCCTGGCCATCTGCATCGTTCCCGGTGTGAAATTTGCAATCATCGCTTTTTTCTCCAAAAGTAAAGCTGCTGGCAACGAGGACCCTGGAAGTCCTTAGAGCCCCAAATGCCACCATTCATCTGACACCCAGACCCTGGGCCAATGACTTCATTTTCCCCAGGGAAAATCGCCTCCATTTCTGGCCTCTTGCCCTGACCAATAGGGTGGTGCCCAGCAAGAAATTTGCAATCTTTGCTGGATTTCTCCGAAACTAAAGCTGCCAATAAGTAGTACCCTGCAAGTCCTTAGAGCCCCAAAGGCCACCTTTCATCTGACACCCAGACCCTGGGGACAGGACTTCATTTTTTCCTGGGAAAATTGGATCAGTTTGAGGCCACGCGCCCTGGCCATCTGCATCGTTCCCGGTGTGAAATTTTCAATCATGGCGGATTTTCTCCACAACTAAAGCTGCCAGCAACAAGAGCTTGCAAGTCCTTAGAGCCCCAAAGGCCACCTTTCATCTGACACCCAGACCCTGGGGACATGACTCATTTTCCCCATGCAAAATGGGGTCAGTTTGAGGCCACTCGCCCTGGCCATCTGCATCGTTCCCGGTGTGACATTTGCAAACTCGGCTGATTTTCTCCAAAAGTAAAGCTGCTGGCAATGAGGACCCGGCAACTCCTTAGGGCCCCAAATGCAGCCTTTCATCTGACACCCAGACCCTGGGCCAATGACTTCATTTTCCCCATGGAAAATGGCCTCCATTTCTGGCCTCTTGCCCTGACCAATAGGGTGGTGCCCAGCAAGAAATTTGCAATCTTTGCTGGATTTCTCCAAATCTAAAGCTGCCAATAAGTAGTACCCTGCAAGTCCTTAGAGCCCCAAAGGCCACCTTTCATCTGACACCCAGACCCTGGGGACAGGACTTCTTTTGCCCATGCAAAATGGCCTCTCTTTGCAGCCATTTGCCCTGGCCCACAGGGCAGTGCCCAGTGAGAAAATTTTTAACATTGCTGGATTCCTGCAGAACTAACGCTCTTGGCAACTAGGAGCTTGCAAGTCATTACAGCCCCAAAGGCCACCTTTCATCTGACACCCAGACCCTGGGGACAGGACTTCTTTTTCCCATGCAAAATGACCTCCGTTTGCAGCCACTCACCCTGGCAGAAAGTGGGGAGCCAAGCTAGAATTACCAAATCTTTGCTGGATTTTTCCAAAAGTAAAGCTGGCAGCAACTAGGATCCTGTAAGTACTTAGAGCCTCAAAGGCCACCTTGAACATAGTACTGAGACCCTGAGGAAAGGACATTTTTCCCATGGAAAAATCTGCATCGATCCCGGTGTGAAATTTGCAATCATGGCTGATTTTCTCCAAAAGTAAAGCTGCAAGCAACAAGAGCTTGCAAGTCCTTAGAGCCCCAAATGCAGCCTTTCATCTGACACCCAGACCCTGGGCCAATGACTTCATTTTCCCCATGGAAAATGGCCTCCATTTCTGGCCTCTTGCCCTGACCAATAGGGTGGTGCCCAGCAAGAAATTTGCAATCTTTGCTGGATTTCTCCAAATCTAAAGCTGCCAATAAGTAGTACCCTGCAAGTCCTTAGAGCCCCAAAGGCCACCTTTCATCTGACACCCAGACCCTGGGGAAAGGACTTCTTTTGCCCATGCAACATGGCCTCTCTTTGCAGCCATTTGCCCTGGCCCAAAGGGCAGTGCCCAGTGAGAAATTTTTTAACATTGCTGGATTCCTGCCGACCTCACGCTGTTGGCAACTAGGAGCTTGCAAGTCCTTAGAGCCCCAAAGGCCACCTTTCATCTGACACCCAGACCCTGGGGACAGGACTTCATTTTCCCCAGGGAAAATTGGATCAGTTTGAGGCCACTGGCCCTGGCCATCTGCATCGTTCCCGGTGTGAAATTTGCAATCATGGCGGATTTTCTCCAAAAGTAAAGCTGCTGGCAACGAGGACCCTGGAAGTCCTTAGAGCCCCAAAGGCCACCTTTCATCTGACACCCAGACCCTGGGGACAGGACTTCTTTTGCCCATGCAAAATGGCCTCTCTTTGCAGCCATTTGCCCTGGCCCACAGGGCAGTGCCCAGTGAGAAAATTTTTAACATTGCTGGATTCCTGCAGAACTAACGCTCTTGGCAACTAGGAGCTTGCAAGTCCTTAGAGCCCCAAAGGCCACCTTTCATCTGACACCCAGACCCTGGGGACAGGACTTCTTTTTCCCATGCAAAATGACCTCCGTTTGCAGCCACTCACCCTGGCAGAAAGTGGGGAGCCAAGCTAGAATTACCAAATCTTTGCTGGATTTTTCCAAAAGTAAAGCTGGCAGCAACTAGGATCCTGTAAGTACTTAGAGCCTCAAAGGCCACCTTGAACATAGTACTGAGACCCTGAGGAAAGGACATTTTTCCCATGGAAAAATCTGCATCGATCCCGGTGTGAAATTTGCAATCATGGCTGATTTTCTCCAAAAGTAAAGCTGCAAGCAACAAGAGCTTGCAAGTCCTTAGAGCCCCAAAGGCCACCTTTCATCTGACACCCAGACCCTGGGGATATGACTTCATTTTCCCCAGGGAAAATTGGATCAGTTTGAGGCAACTCGCCCTGGCCATCTGCATCGTTCCCGGTGTGAAATTTGCAATCATCGCTTTTTTCTCCAAAAGTAAAGCTGCTGGCAACGAGGACCCTGGAAGTCCTTAGAGCCCCAAATGCCACCATTCATCTGACACCCAGACCCTGGGCCAATGACTTCATTTTCCCCAGGGAAAATCGCCTCCATTTCTGGCCTCTTGCCCTGACCAATAGGGTGGTGCCCAGCAAGAAATTTGCAATCTTTGCTGGATTTCTCCGAAACTAAAGCTGCCAATAAGTAGTACCCTGCAAGTCCTTAGAGCCCCAAAGGCCACCTTTCATCTGACACCCAGACCCTGGGGACAGGACTTCATTTTTTCCTGGGAAAATTGGATCAGTTTGAGGCCACTCGCCCTGGCCATCTGCATCGTTCCCGGTGTGAAATTTTCAATCATGGCGGATTTTCTCCACAACTAAAGCTGCCAGCAACAAGAGCTTGCAAGTCCTTAGAGCCCCAAAGGCCACCTTTCATCTGACACCCAGACCCTGGGGACATGACTCATTTTCCCCATGCAAAATGGGGTCAGTTTGAGGCCACTCGCCCTGGCCATCTGCATCGTTCCCGGTGTGACATTTGCAAACTCGGCTGATTTTCTCCAAAAGTAAAGCTGCTGGCAATGAGGACCCTGCAACTCCTTAGGGCCCCAAATGCAGCCTTTCATCTGACACCCAGACCCTGGGCCAATGACTTCATTTTCCCCATGGAAAATGGCCTCCATTTCTGGCCTCTTGTCTTGACCAATAGGGTGGTGCCCAGCAAGAAATTTGCAATCTTTGCTGGATTTCTCCAAATCTAAAGCTGCCAATAAGTAGTACCCTGCAAGTCCTTAGAGCCCCAAAGGCCACCTTTCATCTGACACCCAGACCCTGGGGACAGGACTTCTTTTGCCCATGCAAAATGGCCTCTCTTTGCAGCCATTTGCCCTGGTCCACAGGGCAGTGCCCAGTGAGAAAATTTTTAACATTGCTGGATTCCTGCAGAACTAACGCTCTTGGCAACTAGGAGCTTGCAAGTCCTTAGAGCCCCAAAGGCCACCTTTCATCTGACACCCAGACCCTGGGGACTGGACTTCTTTTTCCCATGCAAAATGACCTCCGTTTGCAGCCACTCACCCTGGCAGAAAGTGGGGAGCCAAGCTAGAATTACCAAATCTTTGCTGGATTTTTCCAAAAGTAAAGCTGGCAGCAACTAGGATCCTGTAAGTACTTAGAGCCTCAAAGGCCACCTTGAACATAGTACTGAGACCCTGAGGAAAGGACATTTTTCCCATGGAAAAATCTGCATCGATCCCGGTGTGAAATTTGCAATCATGGCTGATTTTCTCCAAAAGTAAAGCTGCAAGCAACAAGAGCTTGCAAGTCCTTAGAGCCCCAAATGCAGCCTTTCATCTGACACCCAGACCCTGGGCCAATGACTTCATTTTCCCCATGGAAAATGGCCTCCATTTCTGGCCTCTTGCCCTGACCAATAGGGTGGTGCCCAGCAAGAAATTTGCAATCTTTGCTGGATTTCTCCAAATCTAAAGCTGCCAATAAGTAGTACCCTGCAAGTCCTTAGAGCCCCAAAGGCCACCTTTCATCTGACACCCAGACCCTGGGGAAAGGACTTCTTTTGCCCATGCAACATGGCCTCTCTTTGCAGCCATTTGCCCTGGCCCAAAGGGCAGTGCCCAGTGAGAAATTTTTTAACATTGCTGGATTCCTGCCGACCTCACGCTGTTCGCAACTAGGAGCTTGCAAGTCCTTAGAGCCCCAAAGGCCACCTTTCATCTGACACCCAGACCCTGGGGACAGGACTTCATTTTCCCCAGGGAAAATTGGATCAGTTTGAGGCCACTGGCCCTGGCCATCTGCATCGTTCCCGGTGTGAAATTTGCAATCATGGCGGATTTTCTCCAAAAGTAAAGCTGCTGGCAACGAGGACCGTGGAAGTCCTTAGAGCCCCAAAGGCCACCTTTCATCTGACACCCAGACCCTGGGGACAGGACTTCTTTTGCCCATGCAAAATGGCCTCTCTTTGCAGCCATTTGCCCTGGCCCACAGGGCAGTGCCCAGTGAGAAAATTTTTAACATTGCTGGATTCCTGCAGAACTAACGCTCTTGGCAACTAGGAGCTTGCAAGTCATTAGAGCCCCAAAGGCCACCTTTCATCTGACACCCAGACCCTGGGGACAGGACTTCTTTTTCCCATGCAAAATGACCTCCGTTTGCAGCCACTCACCCTGGCAGAAAGTGGGGAGCCAAGCTAGAATTACCAAATCTTTGCTGGATTTTTCCAAAAGTAAAGCTGGCAGCAACTAGGATCCTGTAAGTACTTAGAGCCTCAAAGGCCACCTTGAACATAGTACTGAGACCCTGAGGAAAGGACATTTTTCCCATGGAAAAATCTGCATCGATCCCGGTGTGAAATTTGCAATCATGGCTGATTTTCTCCAAAAGTAAAGCTGCAAGCAACAAGAGCTTGCAAGTCCTTAGAGCCCCAAAGGCCACCTTTCATCTGACACCCAGACCCTGGGGATATGACTTCATTTTCCCCAGGGAAAATTGGATCAGTTTGAGGCAACTCGCCCTGGCCATCTGCATCGTTCCCGGTGTGAAATTTGCAATCATCGCTTTTTTCTCCAAAAGTAAAGCTGCTGGCAACGAGGACCCTGGAAGTCCTTAGAGCCCCAAATGCCACCATTCATCTGACACCCAGACCCTGGGCCAATGACTTCATTTTCCCCAGGGAAAATCGCCTCCATTTCTGGCCTCTTGCCCTGACCAATAGGGTGGTGCCCAGCAAGAAATTTGCAATCTTTGCTGGATTTCTCCGAAACTAAAGCTGCCAATAAGTAGTACCCTGCAAGTCCTTAGAGCCCCAAAGGCCACCTTTCATCTGACACCCAGACCCTGGGGACAGGACTTCATTTTTTCCTGGGAAAATTGGATCAGTTTGAGGCCACTCGCCCTGGCCATCTGCATCGTTCCCGGTGTGAAATTTTCAATCATGGCGGATTTTCTCCACAACTAAAGCTGCAAGCAACAAGAGCTTGCAAGTCCTTAGAGCCCCAAAGGCCACCTTTCATCTGACACCCAGACCCTGGGGACATGACTCATTTTCCCCATGCAAAATGGGGTCAGTTTGAGGCCACTCGCCCTGGCCATCTGCATCGTTCCCTGTGTGACATTTGCAAACTCGGCTGATTTTCTCCAAAAGTAAAGCTGCTGGCAATGAGGACCCTGCAACTCCTTAGGGCCCCAAATGCAGCCTTTCATCTGACACCCAGACCCTGGGCCAATGACTTCATTTTCCCCATGGAAAATGGCCTCCATTTCTGGCCTCTTGTCTTGACCAATAGGGTGGTGCCCAGCAAGAAATTTGCAATCTTTGCTGGATTTCTCCAAATCTAAAGCTGCCAATAAGTAGTACCCTGCAAGTCCTTAGAGCCCCAAAGGCCACCTTTCATCTGACACCCAGACCCTGGGGACAGGACTTCTTTTGCCCATGCAACATGGCCTCTCTTTGCAGCCATTTGCCCTGGCCCACAGGGCAGTGCCCAGTGAGAAAATTTTTAACATTGCTGGATTCCTGCAGAACTAACGCTCTTGGCAACTAGGAGCTTGCAAGTCCTTAGAGCCCCAAAGGCCACCTTTCATCTGACACCCAGACCCTGGGGACAGGACTTCTTTTGCCCATGCAAAATGGCCTCTCTTTGCAGCCATTTGCCCTGGTCCACAGGGCAGTGCCCAGTGAGAAAATTTTTAACATTGCTGGATTCCTGCAGAACTAACGCTCTTGGCAACTAGGAGCTTGCAAGTCCTTAGAGCCCCAAAGGCCACCTTTCATCTGACACCCAGACCCTGGGGACTGGACTTCTTTTTCCCATGCAAAATGACCTCCGTTTGCAGCCACTCACCCTGGCAGAAAGTGGGGAGCCAAGCTAGAATTACCAAATCTTTGCTGGATTTTTCAAAAGTAAAGCTGGCAGCAACTAGGATCCTGTAAGTACTTAGAGCCTCAAAGGCCACCTTGAACATAGTACTGAGACCCTGAGGAAAGGACATTTTTCCCATGGAAAAATCTGCAACGATCCTGGTGTGAAATTTGCAATCATGGCTGATTTTCTCCAAAAGTAAAGCTGCAAGCAACAAGAGCTTGCAAGTCCTTAGAGCCCCAAAGGCCACCTTTCATCTGACACCCAGACTCTGGGGTCATGACTTCATTTTCCCCATGCAAAATGGGGTCAGTTTGAGGCCACTCGCCTTGGCCATCTGCATCGTTCCCGGTGTGAAATTTGCAATCATCGCTTTTTTCTCCAAAAGTAAAGCTGCAGGCAACGAGGACCCTGGAAGTCCTTAGAGCCCCAAATGCCACCATTCATCTGACACCCAGACCCTGGGCCAATGACTTCATTTTCCCCAGGGAAAATCGCCTCCATTTCTGGCCTCTTGCCCTGACCAATAGGGTGGTGCCCAGCAAGAAATTTGCAATCTTTGCTGGATTTCTCCGAAACTAAAGCTGCCAATAAGTAGTACCCTGCAAGTCCTTAGAGCCCCAAAGGCCACCTTTCATCTGACACCCAGACCCTGGGGACAGGACTTCATTTTTTCCTGGGAAAATTGGATCAGTTTGAGGCCACTCGCCCTGGCCATCTGCATCGTTCCCGGTGTGAAATTTTCAATCATGGCGGATTTTCTCCACAACTAAAGCTGCCAGCAACAAGAGCTTGCAAGTCCTTAGAGCCCCAAAGGCCACCTTTCATCTGACACCCAGACCCTGGGGACATGACTCATTTTCCCCATGCAAAATGGGGTCAGTTTGAGGCCACTCGCCCTGGCCATCTGCATCGTTCTCGGTGTGACATTTGCAACCTCGGCTGATTTTCTCCAAAAGTAAAGCTGCTGGCAATGAGGACCCGGGAAGTCCCTAGAGCCCTAAATGCCACCTTTCATCTGATACGCAGACCCTGGGCCAATGACTTCATTTTCCCCATGGAAAATGGCCTCCATTTCTGGCCTCTTGTCTTGACCAATAGGGTGGTGCCCAGCAAGAAATTTGCAATCTTTGCTGGATTTCTCCAAATCTAAAGCTGCCAATAAGTAGTACCCTGCAAGTCCTTAGAGCCCCAAAGGCCACCTTTCATCTGACACCCAGACCCTGGGGACAGGACTTCTTTTGCCCATGCAAAATGGCCTCTCTTTGCAGCCATTTGCCCTGGTCCACAGGGCAGTGCCCAGTGAGAAAATTTTTAACATTGCTGGATTCCTGCAGAACTAACGCTCTTGGCAACTAGGAGCTTGCAAGTCCTTAGAGCCCCAAAGGCCACCTTTCATCTGACACCCAGACCCTGGGGACAGGACTTCTTTTGCCCATGCAAAATGGCCTCTCTTTGCAGCCATTTGCCCTGGCCCACAGGGCAGTGCCCATTGAGAAAATTTTTAACATTGCTGGATTCCTGCAGAACTAACGCAGTAGGCAACTAGGAGCTTGCAAGTCCTTAGAGCCCCAAAGGCCACCTTTCATCTGACACCCAGACCCTGGGGACAGGACTTCTTTTTCCCATGCAAAATGACCTCTGTTTGCAGCCACTCACCCTGGCAGAAAGTGGGGAGCCAAGCTAGAATTACCAAATCTTTGCTGGATTTTTCCAAAAGTAAAGCTGGCAGCAACTAGGATCCTGTAAGTACTTAGAGCCTCAAAGGCCACCGTGAACATAGTACTGAGACCCTGAGGAAAGGACATTTTTCCCATGGAAAAATCTGCATCGTTCCAGGTGTGAAATTTGCAATCATGGCTGATTTTCTCCAAAAGTAAAGCTGCCAGCAACAAGAGCTTGTATGTCCTTAGAACCCCAAAGGCCACCTTTCATCTGACACCCAGACCCTGGGGTCATGACTTCATTTTCCCCATGCAAAATGGGGTCAGTTTGAGGCCACTCGCCCTGGCCATCTGCATCGTTCCCGGTGTGACATTTGCAAACTCGGCTGATTTTCTCCAAAAGTAAAGCTGTTGGCAACGAGGACCCTGCAACTCCGTAGGGCCCCAAATGCCACCTTTCATCTGACACCCAAAACCTGGGCCAATGACTTCATTTTCCCCATGGAAAACGGCCTCCATTTCTGGCCTCTTGCCCTGACCAATAGGCTGGTGCCCAGCAAGAAATTTGCAATCTTTGCTGGATTTCTTCAAAACTAAAGCTGCCAATAAGTAGTACCCTGCAAGTCCTTAGAGCCCCAAAGGCCACCTTTCATCTGACACCCAGACCCTGGGGAAAGGACTTCTTTTTCCCCAGGGAAAATGGTGTCAGTTTGAGGCCACTCGCCCAGGCCATCTCCATTGTTCCCGGTGTGAAATTTCAAACTCGGCTGATTTTCTCCAAAACTAAAGGTGCTGGCAACGAGGACCCTGGAAGACCTTAGAGCCCCAAAGGCCACCTTTCATCTGACACCCAGACCCTGGGGACATGACTTCATTTTCCCCAGGGAAAATGGTGTCAGTTTGAGGCCACTCGCCCTGGCCATCTGCATCGTTCTCGGTGTGACATTTGCAACCTCGGCTGATTTTCTCCAAGACTAAAGCTGCTGGCAACGAGGACCCTGCAACTCCTTAGAACCCCAAATGCCACCTTTCATCTGACACCCAGACACTGGGCCAATGACTTCATTTTCCCCATGGAAAATGGCCTCCATTTCTGGCCTCTAGCCCTGACCAATAGGCGGTGCCCAGCAAGAAATTTGCAATCTTTGCTGGATTTCTTCAAATCTAAAGCTGCCAATAAGAAGTACCCTGCAAGTCCTTAGAGCCCCAAAGGCCACCTTTCATCTGACACCCAGACCCTGGGGAAAGGACTTCTTTTGCCCATGCAAAATGGCCTCTCTTTGCAGCCATTTGCCCTGGCCCACAGGGCAGTGGCCAGTGAGAAATTATAACATTGCTGGATTCCTGCAGAACTAACGCTGTTGGCAACTAGGAGTTTGCAAGTCATTAGAGCCCCAAAGGCCACCTTTCATCTGACACCCAGACCCTGGGGACATGACTTCATTTTCCCCAGGGAAAATTGGAACAGTTTAAGGCCACTCGCCCTGGCCCGCTGCATCGTTCCCGGTGTGACATTTGCAACCTCGGCTGATTTTCTCCAAATGTAAAGCTGCTGGCAACGAGGACCCTGCAACTCCTTAGGGCCCCAGATGCCACCTTTCATCTGATACGCAGACCCTGGGCCAATGACTTCATTTTCCCCATGGAAAATGGCCTCCATTTCTGGCCTCTTGCCCTGACCAATAGGGTGGTGCCCAGCAAGAAATTTGCAATCTTTGCTGGATTTCTCCAAATCTAAAGCTGCCAATAAGTAGTACCCTGCAAGTCCTTAGAGCCCCAAAGGCCACCTTTCATCTGACACCCAGACCCTGGGGAAAGGACTTCTTTTGCCCATGCAAAATGGCTTCTCTTTGCAGCCATTTGCCCTGGCCCACAGGGCAGTGCCCAGTGAGAAAATTTTTAACATTGCTGGATTCCTGCAGAACTAACGCTGTTGGCAACTAGGAGCTTGCAAGTCATTACAGCCCCAAAGGCCACCTTTCATCTGACACCCAGACCCCGGGGAAAGGACTTCTTTTTCCCATGCAAAATGACCTCCGTTTGCAGCCACTCACCCTGGCAGAAAGTGGGGAGCCAAGCTAGAATTACCAAATCTTTGCTGGATTTTTCCAAAAGTAAAGCTGGCAGCAACTAGGATCCTGTAAGTACTTAGAGCCTCAAAGGCCACCTTGAACATAGTACTGAGACCCTGAGGAAAGGACATTTTTCCAATGGAAAAATCTGCATCGTTCCCGGTGTGAAATTTGCAATCATGGCTGATTTTCTCCAAAAGTAAAGCTGCTGGCAACGAGGACCCTGGAAGTCCTTAGGGCCCCAAATGCCACCTTTCATCTGACACCCAGACCCTGGGCCAATGACTTCATTTTCCCCAGGGAAAATGGCCTCCATTTCTGGCCTCTTGCCTTGACCAATAGTGTGGTGCCCAGCAAGAAATGTGCAATCTTTGCTGGATTTCTCCAAATCTAAAGCTGCCAATAAGTAGTACCCTGCAAGTCCTTAGAGCCCCAAAGGTCACCTTTCATCTGACACCCAGACCCTGGGGAAAGGACTTCTTTTGCCCATGCAAAATGGCCTCCCTTTGCAGCCATTTGCCCTGGCCCACAGGGCAGTGCCCAGTGAGAAATTTTTAACATTGCTGGATTCCTGCAGAACTAACGCTCTTGGCAACTAGGAGCTTGCAAGTCCTTAGAGCCCCAAAGGCCACCTTTCATCTGACACCCAGACCCTGGGGACAGGACTTCTTTTTCCCATGCAAAATGACCTCCGTTTGCAGCCACTCACCCTGGCAGAAAATGGGGAGCCAAGCTAGAATTATCAAATCTTTGCTGGATTTTTCCAAAAGTAAAGCTGGCAGCAACTAGGATCCTGTAAGTACTTAGAGCCTCAAAGGCCACCTTGAACATAGTACTGAGACCCTGAGGAAAGGACATTTTTCCCATGGAAAAATCTGCATCGATCCTGGTGTGAAATTTGCAATCATGGCTGATTTGCTCCAAAAGTAAAGCTGCCAGCAACAAGAGCTTGCAAGTCCTTAGAGCCCCAAAGGCCACCTTTCATCTGACACCCAGACCCTAGGGACAGGACTTCATTTTCCCCAGGGAAAATTGGCCCAGTTTGAGGCCACTTGCCCTGGCCATCTGCATCGTTCCCGGTGTGACATTTGCAAACTCGGCTGATTTCTCCAAAACTAAAGCTGCTGGCAACGAGGACCGTGCAACTCCTTAGGGCCCCAGATGCCACCTTTCATCTGATACGCAGACCCTGGGCCAATGACTTCATTTTCCCCATGGAAAATGGCCTCCATTTCTGACCTCTTGCCCTGACCAATAGGGTGGTGCCCAGCAAGAAATTTGCAATCTTTGCTGGATTTCTCCAAATCTAAAGCTGCCAATAAGTAGTACCCTGCAAGTCCTTAGAGCCCCAAAGGCCACCTTTCATCTGACACCCAGACCCTGGGGAAACGACTTAATTTTCCCCATGCAAAATGACCTCTCTTTGCAGCCATTTGCCCTGGCCCACAGGGCAGTGCCCAGTGAGAAAATTTTTAACATTGCTGGATTCCTGCAGAACTAACGCTCTTGGCAACTAGGAGCTTGCAAGTCCTTAGAGCCCCAAAGGCCACCTTTCATCTGACACCCAGACCCTGGGGAAAGGACTTCTTTTGCCCATGCAAAATGGCCTCTCTTTGCAGCCGTTTGCCCTGGCCCTCAGGGCAGTTCCCAGTGAGAAAATTTTTAACATTGCTGGATTCCTGCAGAACTAACTCTGTTGGCAACTAGGAGCTTGCAAGTCCTTAGAGCCCCAAAGGCCACCTTTCATCTGACACCCAGACCCTGGGGATAGGACTTCATTTTCCCCATGCAAAATGCGGTCAGTTTGAGGCCACTCACCCTGGCCATCTGCATCGTTCCCAGTGTGACATTTGCAAATTCGGCTGATTTTCTCCAAAAGTAAAGCTGCTGGCAATGAGGACCGTGCAACTCCTTAGGGCCCCAGATGACACCTTTCATCTGATACGCAGACCCTGGGCCAATGACTTCATTTTCCCCATGGAAAATGACCTCCATTTCTGGCCTCTTGCCCTGACCAATAGGGTGGTGCCCAGCAAGAAATTTGCAATCTTTGCTGGATTTCTTCAAATCTAAAGCTGCCAATAAGTAGTACCCTGCAAGTCCTTAGAGCCCCAAAGGCCACCTTTCATCTGACACCCAGACCCTGGGGAAAGGACTTCTTTTGCCCATGCAAAATGGCCTCTCTTTGCAGCCATTTGCCCTGGCCCTCAGGGCAGTTCCCAGTGAGAAAATTTTTAACATTGCTGGATTCCTGCAGAACTAACTCTGTTGGCAACTAGGAGCTTGCAAGTCCTTAGAGCCCCAAAGGCCACCTTTCATCTGACACCCAGACCCTGGGGACAGGACTTCTTTTGCCCATGCAAAATGGCCTCTCTTTGCAGCCATTTGCCCTGGCCCACAGGGCAGTGCCCAGTGAGAAATTTTTTAACATTGCTGGATTCCTGCAGAACTAACGCTCTTGGCAACTAGGAGCTTGCAAGTCCTTAGAGCCCCAAAGGCCACCTTTCATCTGACACCCAGACCCTGGGGACAGGACTTCTTTTTCCCATGCAAAATGACCTCCGTTTCCAGCCACTCACCTTGGCAGAAAGTGGGGAGCCAAGCTAGAATTACCAAATCTTTGCTGGATTTTTCCAAAAGTAAAGCTGGCAGCAACTAGGATCCTGTAAGTACTTAGAGCCGCAAAGGCCACCTTGAACATAGTACTGAGACCCTGAGGAAAGGACATTTTTCCCATGGAAAAATCTGCATCGATCCCGGTGTGAAATTTTCAATCATGGCTGATTTTCTCCACAAATAAAGCTGCCAGCAACAAGAGCTTGCAAGTCCTTAGAGCCCCAAAGGACACCTTTCATCTGACACCCAGACCCTGGGGTCATGACTTCATTTTCCCCATGCAAAATGGGGTCAGTTTGACGCCACTCGCCCTGGCCATCTGCATCGTTCCCGGTGTGACATTTGCAAACTCGGCTGATTTTCTCCAAAAGTAAAGCTGCTGGCAATGAGGACCCTGCAACTCCTTAGCGCCCCAAATGCAGCCTTTCATCTGATACGCAGACCCTGGGCCAATGACTTCATTTTCCCCATGGAAAATGGCCTCCATTTCTGGCCTCTTGCCCTGACCAATAGGGTGGTGCCCAGCAAGAAATTTGCAATCTTTGCTGGATTTCTCCAAATCTAAAGCTGCCAATAAGTAGTACCCTGCAAGTCCTTAGAGCCCCAAAGGCCACCTTTCATCTGACACCCAGACCCTGGGGACAGGACTTCTTTTTCCCATGCAAAATGGCCTCTCTGTTTGCAGCCATTTGCCCTGGCCCACAGGGCAGTGCCCAGTGAGAAATTTTTTAACATTGCTGGATTCCTGCAGAACTAACGCTGTTGGCAACTAGGAGCTTGCAAGTCCTTAGAGCCCCAAAGGCCACCTTTCATATGACACCCAGACCCTGGGGACATGACTTCATTTTCCCCAGGGAAAATTGGATCAGTTTGAGGCCACTCGCCCTGGCCATCTGCATCGTTCCCGGTGTGACATTTGCAACCTCGGCTGATTTTCTCCAAAAGTAAAGCTGCTGGCAACGAGGACCCTGGAAGTCCTTAGAGCCCCAAAGGCCACCTTTCATCTGACACCCAGACCCTGGGGAAAGGACTTCTTTTGCCCATGCAAAATGGCCTCTCTTTGCAGCCATTTGCCCTGGCCCACAGGGCAGTGCCCAGTGAGAAATTTTTTAACATTGCTGGATTCCTGCAGAACTAACGCTGTTGGCAACTAGGAGCTTGCAAGTCATTACAGCCCCAAAGGCCACCTTTCATCTGACACCCAGACCCTGGGGACAGGACTTCTTTTTCCCATGCAAAATGGCCTCCGTTTCCAACCACTCACCTTGGCAGAAAGTGGGGAGCCAAGCTAGAATTACCAAATCTTTGCTGGATTTTTCCAAAAGTAAAGCTGGCAGCAACTAGGATCCTGTAAGTACTTAGAGCCTCAAAGGCCACCTTGAACATAGTACTGAGACCCTGAGGAAAGGACATTTTTCCCATGGAAAAATCTGCATCGTTCCCGGTGTGAAATTTGCAATCATGGCTGATTTTCTCCAAAAGTAAAGCTGCCAGCAACAAGAGCTTGCAAGTCCTTAGAGCCCCAAAGGCCACCTTTCATCTGACACCCAGACTCTGGGGTCATGACTTCATTTTGCCCAGGGAAAATTGGCCCACTTTGAGGCCACTTGCCCTGGCCATCTGCATCGTTCCCAGTGTGACATTTGCAAATTCGGCTGATTTTCTCCAAAAGTAAAGCTGCTGGCAATGAGGACCGTGCAACTCCTTAGGGCCCCAGATGACACCTTTCATCTGATATGCAGACCCTGGGCCAATGACTTCATTTTCCCCATGGAAAATGGCCTCCATTTCTGGCCTCTTGCCCTGACCAATAGGGTGGTGCCCAGCAAGAAATTTGCAATCTTTCCTGGATTTCTTCAAATCTAAAGCTGCCAATAAGTAGTACCCTGCAAGTCCTTAGAGCCCCAAAGGCCACCTTTCATCTGACACCCAGACCCTGGGGACAGGACTTCTTTTGCCCATGCAAAATGGCCTCTCTTTGCAGCCATTTGCCCTGGTCCACAGGGCAGTGCCCAGTGAGAAAATTTTTAACATTGCTGGATTCCTGCAGAACTAACGCTCTTGGCAACTAGGAGCTTGCAAGTCCTTAGAGCCCCAAAGGCCACCTTTCATCTGACACCCAGACCCTGGGGACAGGACTTCTTTTGCCCATGCAAAATGGCCTCTCTTTGCAGCCATTTGCCCTGGCCCACAGGGCAGTGCCCAGTGAGAAATTTTTTAACATTGCTGGATTCCTGCAGAACTAACGCTCTTGGCAACTAGGAGCTTGCAAGTCCTTAGAGCCCCAAAGGCCACCTTTCATCTGACACCCAGACCCTGGGGAAAGGACTTCTTTTTCCCATGGAAAATGACCTCCGTTTGCAGCCACTCACCCTGGCAGAAAGTGGGGAGCCAAGCTAGAATTACCAAATCTTTGCTGGATTTTTCCAAAAGTAAAGCTGGCAGCAACTAGGATCCTGTAAGTACTTAGAGACTCAAAGGCCACCTTGAACATAGTACTGAGACCCTGAGGAAACGACATTTTTCCCATGCAAATATCTGCATTGATCCCGGTGTGAAATTTGCAATCATGGCTGATTTTCTCCAAAAGTAAAGCTGCCAGCAACAAGAGCTTGCAAGTCCTTAGAGCCCCAAAGGCCACCTTTCATCTGACACCCAGACCCTGGTGACATGACTTCATTTTCCCCAGGAAAAATTGGCCCACTTTGAGGCCACTCGCCCTGGCCATCTGCATCGTTCCCGGTGTGACATTTGCAAACTCGGCTGATTTTCTCCAAAAGTAAAGCTGCTGGCAATGAGGACCCGGGAAGTCCTTAGAGCCCCAAAGGCCACCTTTCATCTGACACCCAGACTCTGGGCCAATGACTTCATTTTCCCCATGGAAAATGGCCTCCATTTCTGGCCTCTTGCCCTGACCAATAGGGTGGTGCCCAGCAAGAAATTTGCAATCTTTCCTGGATTTCTCCAAAAGTAAAGCTTCTGGCAACGAGGACCCTGCAACTCCTTAGGGCCCCAGATGCCACCGTTCATCTGATACGCAGACCCTGGGCCAATGACTTCATTTTCCCCATGGAAAATGGCCTCCATTTCTGGCCTCTTGTCTTGACCAATAGGGTGGTGCCCAGCAAGAAATTTGCAATCTTTGCTGGATTTCTCCAAATCTAAAGCTGCCAATAAGTAGTACCCTGCAAGTCCTTAGAGCCCCAAAGGCCACCTTTCATCTGACACCCAGACCCTGGGGACAGGACTTCTTTTGCCCATGCAAAATGGCCTCTCTTTGCAGCCATTTGCCCTGGTCCACAGGGCAGTGCCCAGTGAGAAAATTTTTAACATTGCTGGATTCCTGCAGAACTAACGCTCTTGGCAACTAGGAGCTTGCAAGTCCTTAGAGCCCCAAAGGCCACCTTTCATCTGACACCCAGACCCTGGGGACAGGACTTCTTTTTCCCATGCAAAATGACCTCCGTTTGCAGCCACTCACCCTGGCAGAAAGTGGGGAGCCAAGCTAGAATTACCAAATCTTTGCTGGATTTTTCCAAAAGTAAAGCTGGCAGCAACTAGGATCCTGTAAGTACTTAGAGCCTCAAAGGCCACCTTGAACATAGTACTGAGACCCTGAGGAAAGGACATTTTTCCCATGGAAAAATCTGCATCGATCCCGGTGTGAAATTTGCAATCATGGCTGATTTTCTCCAAAAGTAAAGCTGCAAGCAACAAGAGCTTGCAAGTCCTTAGAGCCCCAAAGGCCAGCTTTCATCTGACACCCAGACTCTGGGGTCATGACTTCATTTTCCCCATGCAAAATGGGGTCAGTTTGAGGCCACTCGCCCTGGCCATCTGCATCGTTCCCGGTGTGACATTTGCAAACTCGGCTGATTTTCTCCAAAAGTAAAGCTGCTGGCAACGAGGACCCTGCAACTCCTTAGGGCCCCAGATGCCACCTTTCATCTGACACCCAGACCCTGGGCCAATGACTTCATTTTCCCCATGGAAAATGGCCTCCATTTCTGGCCTCTTGCCCTGACCAATAGGGTGGTGCCCAGCAAGAAAATTGCAATCTTTGCTGGATTTCTCCAAATCTAAAGCTGCCAATAAGTAGTACCCTGCAAGTCCTTAGAGCCCCAAAGGCCACCTTTCATCTGACACCCAGACCCTGGGGAAAGGACTTCTTTTGCCCATGCAACATGGCCTCTCTTTGCAGCCATTTGCCCTGGCCCACAGGGCAGTGCCCAGTGAGAAATTTTTTAACATTGCTGGATTCCTGCAGAACTAACGCTGTTGGCAACTAGGAGCTTGCAAGTCATTAGAGCCCCAAAGGCCACCTTTCATCTGACACCCAGACCCTGGGGACAGGACTTCATTTTCCCCAGGGAAAATTGGATCAGTTTGAGGCCACTGGCCCTGGCCATCTGCATCGTTCCCGGTGTGAAATTTGCAATCATGGCGGATTTTCTCCAAAAGTAAAGCTGCTGGCAACGAGGACCCTGGAAGTCCTTAGAGCCCCAAAGGCCACCTTTCATCTGACACCCAGACCCTGGGGAAAGGACTTCTTTTGCCCATGCAAAATGGCCTCTCTTTGCAGCCATTTGCCCTGGCCCACAGGGCAGTGCCCAGTGAGAAATTTTTTAACATTGCTGGATTCCTGCAGAACTAACGCTCTTGGCAACTAGGAGCTTGCAAGTCATTACAGCCCCAAAGGCCACCTTTCATCTGACACCCAGACCCTGGGGAAAGGACTTCTTTTTCCCATGGAAAATGACCTCCGTTTGCAGCCTATCACCCTGGCAGAACGTGGGGAGCCAAGCTAGAATTACCAAATCTTTGCTGGATTTTTCCAAAAGTAAAGCTGGCAGCAACTAGGATCCTGTAAGTACTTAGAGACTCAAAGGCCACCTTGAACATAGTACTGAGACCCTGAGGAAACGACATTTTTCCCATGGAAAAATCTGCATCGATCCCGGTGTGAAATTTGCAATCATGGCTGATTTTCTCCAAAAGTAAAGCTGCCAGCAACAAGAGCTTGCAAGTCCTTAGAGCCCCAAAGGCCACCTTTCATCTGACACCCAGACCCTGGGGACATGACTCATTTTCCCCATGCAAAATGGCGTCCGTTTGAGGCCACTCGCCCTGGCCATCTGCATCGTTCCCGGTGTGACATTTGCAACCTCGGCTGATTTTCTCCACAAGTAAAGCTGCTGGCAATGAGGACTCTGCAACTCCTTAGGGCCCCAAATGCAGCCTTTCATCTGATACGCAGACCCTGGGCCAATGACTTCATTTTCCCCATGGAAAATGGCCTCCATTTCTGGCCTCTTTTCTTGACCAATATGGTGGTGCCCAGCAAGAAATTTGCAATCTTTGCTGGATTTCTCCAAATCTAAAGCTGCCAATAAGTAGTACCCTGCAAGTCCTTAGAGCCCCAAAGGCCACCTTTCATCTGACACCCAGACCCTGGGGACAGGACTTCTTTTGCCCATGCAAAATGGCCTCTCTTTGCAGCCATTTGCCCTGGCCCACAGGGCAGTGCCCAGTGAGAAAATTTTTAACATTGCTGGATTCCTGCAGAACTAACGCTGTTGGCAACTAGGAGCTTGCAAGTCCTTAGAGCCCCAAAGGCCACCTTTCATCTCACACCCAGACCCTGGGGACAGGACTTCTTTTTCCCATGCAAAATGGCCTCCGTTTGCAGCCTATCACCCTGGCAGAAAGTGGGGAGCCAAGCTAGAATTACCAAATCTTTGCTGGATTTTTCCAAAAGTAAAGCTGGCAGCAACTAGGATCCTGTAAGTACTTAGAGCCTCAAAGGCCACCTTGAACATAGTACTGAGACCCTGAGGAAAGGACATTTTTCCCATGGAAAAATCTGCATTGATCCCGGTGTGAAATTTGCAATCATGGCTGATTTTCTCCAAAAGTAAAGCTGCCAGCAACAAGAGCTTGCAAGTCCTTAGAGCCCCAAAGGCCACCTTTCATCTGACACCCAGACCCTGGGGACATGACTTCATTTTCCCCAGGGAAAATTGGCCCACTTTGAGGCCACTCGCCCTGGCCATCTGCATCGTTCCCGGTGTGACATTTGCAAACTCGGCTGATTTTCTCCAAAAGTAAAGCTGCTGGCAATGAGGACCCGGGAAGTCCTTAGAGCCCCAAATGCCACCTTTCATCTGACACCCAGACTCTGGGCCAATGACTTCATTTTCCCCATGGAAAATGGCCTCCATTTCTGGCCTCTTGCCCTGACCAATAGGGTGGTGCCCAGCAAGAAATTTGCAATCTTTGCTGGATTTCTCCAAAAGTAAAGCTTCTGGCAACGAGGACCCTGCAACTCCTTAGGGCCCCAGATGCCACCGTTCATCTGATACGCAGACCCTGGGCCAATGACTTCATTTTCCCCATGGAAAATGGCCTCCATTTCTGGCCTCTTGCCCTGACCAATAGGGTGGTGCCCAGCAAGAAATTTGCAATCTTTGCTGGATTTCTCCAAATCTAAAGCTGCCAATAAGTAGTACCCTGCAAGTCCTTAGAGCCCCAAAGGCCACCTTTCATCTGACACCCAGACCCTGGGGAAAGGACTTCTTTTGCCCATGCAACATGGCCTCTCTTTGCAGCCATTTGCCCTGGCCCACAGGGCAGTGCCCAGTGAGAAATTTTTTAACATTGCTGGATTCCTGCAGAACTAACGCTGTTGGCAACTAGGAGCTTGCAAGTCATTAGAGCCCCAAAGGCCACCTTTCATCTGACACCCAGACCCTGGGGACAGGACTTCATTTTCCCCAGGGAAAATTGGATCAGTTTGAGGCCACTCGCCCTGGCCATCTGCATCGTTCCCGGTGTGAAATTTGCAATCATGGCGGATTTTCTCCAAAAGTAAAGCTGCTGGCAACGAGGACCTTGGAAGTCCTTAGAGCCCCAAAGGCCACCTTTCATCTGACACCCAGACCCTGGGGAAAGGACTTCTTTTGCCCATGCAAAATGGCCTCTCTTTGCAGCCATTTGCCCTGGTCCACAGGGCAGTGCCCAGTGAGAAAATTTTTAACATTGCTGGATTCCTGCAGAACTAACGCTGTTGGCAACTAGGAGCTTGCAAGTCATTACAGCCCCAAAGGCCACCTTTCATCTGACACCCAGACCCTGGGGACAGGACTTCTTTTTCCCATGCAAAATGGCCTCCGTTTCCAACCACTCACCTTGGCAGAAAGTGGGGAGCCAAGCTAGAATTACCAAATCTTTGCTGGATTTTTCCAAAAGTAAAGCTGGCAGCAACTAGGATCCTGTAAGTACTTAGAGCCTCAAAGGCCACCTTGAACATAGTACTGAGACCCTGAGGAAAGGACATTTTTCCCATGGAAAAATCTGCATCGTTCCCGGTGTGAAATTTGCAATCATGGCTGATTTTCTCCAAAAGTAAAGCTGCCAGCAACAAGAGCTTGCAAGTCCTTAGAGCCCCAAAGGCCACCTTTCATCTGACACCCAGACTCTGGGGTCATGACTTCATTTTGCCCAGGGAAAATTGGCCCACTTTGAGGCCACTTGCCCTGGCCATCTGCATCGTTCCCGGTGTGACATTTGCAACCTCGGCTGATTTTCTCCAAAAGTAAAGCTGCTGGCAATGAGGACCCGGGAAGTCCTTAGAGCCCCAAAGGCCAGCTTTCATCTGACACCCAGACCCTGGGCCAATTACTTCATTTTCCCCATGGAAAATCGCCTCCATTTCTGGCCTCTTGCCCTGACCAATAGGGTGGTGCCCAGCAAGAAATTTGCAATCTTTCCTGGATTTCTCCAAAAGTAAAGCTTCTGGCAACGAGGACCCTGCAACTCCTTAGGGCCCCAGATGCCACCGTTCATCTGATACGCAGACCCTGGGCCAATGACTTCATTTTCCCCATGGAAAATGGCCTCCATTTCTGGCCTCTTGTCTTGACCAATAGGGTGGTGCCCAGCAAGAAAATTGCAATCTTTGCTGGATTTCTCCAAATCTAAAGCTGCCAATAAGTAGTACCCTGCAAGTCCTTAGAGCCCCAAAGGCCACCTTTCATCTGACACCCAGACCCTGGGGAAAGGACTTCTTTTGCCCATGCAACATGGCCTCTCTTTGCAGCCATTTGCCCTGGCCCACAGGGCAGTGCCCAGTGAGAAATTTTTTAACATTGCTGGATTCCTGCAGAACTAACGCTGTTGGCAACTAGGAGCTTGCAAGTCATTAGAGCCCCAAAGGCCACCTTTCATCTGACACCCAGACCCTGGGGACAGGACTTCATTTTCCCCAGGGAAAATTGGATCAGTTTGAGGCCACTGGCCCTGGCCATCTGCATCGTTCCCGGTGTGAAATTTGCAATCATGGCGGATTTTCTCCAAAAGTAAAGCTGCTGGCAACGAGGACCCTGGAAGTCCTTAGAGCCCCAAAGGCCACCTTTCATCTGACACCCAGACCCTGGGGAAAGGACTTCTTTTGCCCATGCAAAATGGCCTCTCTTTGCAGCCATTTGCCCTGGCCCACAGGGCAGTGCCCAGTGAGAAATTTTTTAACATTGCTGGATTCCTGCAGAACTAACACTGTTGGCAACTAGGAGCTTGCAAGTCATTAGAGCCCCAAAGGCCACCTTTCATCTGACACCCAGACCCTGGGGAAAGGACTTCTTTTTCCCATGGAAAATGACCTCCGTTTGCACCCTATCACCCTGGCAGAACGTGGGGAGCCAAGCTAGAATTACCAAATCTTTGCTGGATTTTTCCAAAAGTAAAGCTGGCAGCAACTAGGATCCTGTAAGTACTTAGAGCCTCAAAGGCCACCTTGAACATAGTACTGAGACCCTGAGGAAAGGACATTTTTCCCATGGAAAAATCTGCATCGTTCCCGGTGTGAAATTTGCAATCATGGCTGATTTTCTCCAAAAGTAAAGCTGCAAGCAACAAGAGCTTGCAAGTCCTTAGAGCCCCAAAGGCCACCTTTCATCTGACACCCAGACCCTGGGGACATGACTCATTTTCCCCATGCAAAATGGCGTCCGTATGAGGCCACTCGCCCTGGCCATCTGCATCGTTCCCGGTGTGACATTTGCAACCTCGGCTGATTTTCTCCACAAGTAAAGCTGCTGGCAATGAGGACTCTGCAACTCCTTAGGGCCCCAAATGCAGCCTTTCATCTGATACGCAGACCCTGGGCCAATGACTTCATTTTCCCCATGGAAAATGGCCTCCATTTCTGGCCTCTTTTCTTGACCAATATGGTGGTGCCCAGCAAGAAATTTGCAATCTTTGCTGGATTTCTCCAAATCTAAAGCTGCCAATAAGTAGTACCCTGCAAGTCCTTAGAGCCCCAAAGGCCACCTTTCATCTGACACCCAGACCCTGGGGACAGGACTTCTTTTGCCCATGCAAAATGGCCTCTCTTTGCAGCCATTTGCCCTGGCCCACAGGGCAGTGCCCAGTGAGAAAATTTTTAACATTGCTGGATTCCTGCAGAACTAACGCTCTTGGCAACTAGGAGCTTGCAAGTCCTTAGAGCCCCAAAGGCCACCTTTCATCTGACACCCAGACCCTGGGGACAGGACTTCTTTTTCCCATGCAAAATGGCCTCCGTTTGCAGCCTATCACCCTGGCAGAAAGTGGGGAGCCAAGCTAGAATTACCAAATCTTTGCTGGATTTTTCCAAAAGTAAAGCTGGCAGCAACTAGGATCCTGTAAGTACTTAGAGCCTCAAAGGCCACCTTGAACATAGTACTGAGACCCTGAGGAAACGACATTTTTCCCATGGAAAAATCTGCATTGATCCCGGTGTGAAATTTGCAATCATGGCTGATTTTCTCCAAAAGTAAAGCTGCCAGCAACAAGAGCTTGCAAGTCCTTAGAGCCCCAAAGGCCACCTTTCATCTGACACCCAGACCCTGGGGACATGACTTCATTTTCCCCAGGGAAAATTGGCCCACTTTGAGGCCACTCGCCCTGGCCATCTGCATCGTTCCCGGTGTGACATTTGCAAACTCGGCTGATTTTCTCCAAAAGTAAAGCTGCTGGCAATGAGGACCCGGGAAGTCCTTAGAGCCCCAAATGCCACCTTTCATCTGACACCCAGACTCTGGGCCAATGACTTCATTTTCCCCATGGAAAATGGCCTCCATTTCTGGCCTCTTGCCCTGACCAATAGGGTGGTGCCCAGCAAGAAATTTGCAATCTTTGCTGGATTTCTCCAAAAGTAAAGCTTCTGGCAACGAGGACCCTGCAACTCCTTAGGGCCCCAGATGCCACCGTTCATCTGATACGCAGACCCTGGGCCAATGACTTCATTTTCCCCATGGAAAATGGCCTCCATTTCTGGCCTCTTGCCCTGACCAATAGGGTGGTGCCCAGCAAGAAATTTGCAATCTTTGCTGGATTTCTCCAAATCTAAAGCTGCCAATAAGTAGTACCCTGCAAGTCCTTAGAGCCCCAAAGGCCACCTTTCATCTGACACCCAGACCCTGGGGAAAGGACTTCTTTTGCCCATGCAACATGGCCTCTCTTTGCAGCCATTTGCCCTGGCCCACAGGGCAGTGCCCAGTGAGAAATTTTTTAACATTGCTGGATTCCTGCAGAACTAACGCTGTTGGCAACTAGGAGCTTGCAAGTCATTAGAGCCCCAAAGGCCACCTTTCATCTGACACCCAGACCCTGGGGACAGGACTTCATTTTCCCCAGGGAAAATTGGATCAGTTTGAGGCCACTCGCCCTGACCATCTGCATCGTTCCCGGTGTGAAATTTGCAATCATGGCGGATTTTCTCCAAAAGTAAAGCTGCTGGCAACGAGGACCTTGGAAGTCCTTAGAGCCCCAAAGGCCACCTTTCATCTGACACCCAGACCCTGGGGAAAGGACTTCTTTTGCCCATGCAAAATGGCCTCTCTTTGCAGCCATTTGCCCTGGTCCACAGGGCAGTGCCCAGTGAGAAAATTTTTAACATTGCTGGATTCCTGCAGAACTAACGCTGTTGGCAACTAGGAGCTTGCAAGTCATTACAGCCCCAAAGGCCACCTTTCATCTGACACCCAGACCCTGGGGACAGGACTTCTTTTTCCCATGCAAAATGGCCTCCGTTTCCAACCACTCACCTTGGCAGAAAGTGGGGAGCCAAGCTAGAATTACCAAATCTTTGCTGGATTTTTCCAAAAGTAAAGCTGGCAGCAACTAGGATCCTGTAAGTACTTAGAGCCTCAAAGGCCACCTTGAACATAGTACTGAGACCCTGAGGAAACGACATTTTTCCCATGGAAAAATCTGCATCGTTCCCGGTGTGAAATTTGCAATCATGGCTGATTTTCTCCAAAAGTAAAGCTGCCAGCAACAAGAGCTTGCAAGTCCTTAGAGCCCCAAAGGCCACCTTTCATCTGACACCCAGACTCTGGGGTCATGACTTCATTTTGCCCAGGGAAAATTGGCCCACTTTGAGGCCACTTGCCCTGGCCATCTGCATCGTTCCCGGTGTGACATTTGCAACCTCGGCTGATTTTCTCCAAAAGTAAAGCTGCTGGCAATGAGGACCCGGGAAGTCCTTAGAGCCCCAAAGGCCAGCTTTCATCTGACACCCAGACCCTGGGCCAATTACTTCATTTTCCCCATGGAAAATCGCCTCCATTTCTGGCCTCTTGCCCTGACCAATAGGGTGGTGCCCAGCAAGAAATTTGCAATCTTTCCTGGATTTCTCCAAAAGTAAAGCTTCTGGCAACGAGGACCCTGCAACTCCTTAGGGCCCCAGATGCCACCGTTCATCTGATACGCAGACCCTGGGCCAATGACTTCATTTTCCCCATGGAAAATGGCCTCCATTTCTGGCCTCTTGTCTTGACCAATAGGGTGGTGCCCAGCAAGAAAATTGCAATCTTTGCTGGATTTCTCCAAATCTAAAGCTGCCAATAAGTAGTACCCTGCAAGTCCTTAGAGCCCCAAAGGCCACCTTTCATCTGACACCCAGACCCTGGGGAAAGGACTTCTTTTGCCCATGCAACATGGCCTCTCTTTGCAGCCATTTGCCCTGGCCCACAGGGCAGTGCCCAGTGAGAAATTTTTTAACATTGCTGGATTCCTGCAGAACTAACGCTGTTGGCAACTAGGAGCTTGCAAGTCATTAGAGCCCCAAAGGCCACCTTTCATCTGACACCCAGACCCTGGGGACAGGACTTCATTTTCCCCAGGGAAAATTGGATCAGTTTGAGGCCACTGGCCCTGGCCATCTGCATCGTTCCCGGTGTGAAATTTGCAATCATGGCGGATTTTCTCCAAAAGTAAAGCTGCTGGCAACGAGGACCCTGGAAGTCCTTAGAGCCCCAAAGGCCACCTTTCATCTGACACCCAGACCCTGGGGAAAGGACTTCTTTTGCCCATGCAAAATGGCCTCTCTTTGCAGCCATTTGCCCTGGCCCACAGGGCAGTGCCCAGTGAGAAATTTTTTAACATTGCTGGATTCCTGCAGAACTAACGCTGTTGGCAACTAGGAGCTTGCAAGTCATTAGAGCCCCAAAGGCCACCTTTCATCTGACACCCAGACCCTGGGGAAAGGACTTCTTTTTCCCATGGAAAATGACCTCCGTTTGCACCCTATCACCCTGGCAGAACGTGGGGAGCCAAGCTAGAATTACCAAATCTTTGCTGGATTTTTCCAAAAGTAAAGCTGGCAGCAACTAGGATCCTGTAAGTACTTAGAGCCTCAAAGGCCACCTTGAACATAGTACTGAGACCCTGAGGAAAGGACATTTTTCCCATGGAAAAATCTGCATCGTTCCCGGTGTGAAATTTGCAATCATGGCTGATTTTCTCCAAAAGTAAAGCTGCAAGCAACAAGAGCTTGCAAGTCCTTAGAGCCCCAAAGGCCACCTTTCATCTGACACCCAGACCCTGGGGACATGACTCATTTTCCCCATGCAAAATGGCGTCCGTATGAGGCCACTCGCCCTGGCCATCTGCATCGTTCCCGGTGTGACATTTGCAACCTCGGCTGATTTTCTCCACAAGTAAAGCTGCTGGCAATGAGGACTCTGCAACTCCTTAGGGCCCCAAATGCAGCCTTTCATCTGATACGCAGACCCTGGGCCAATGACTTCATTTTCCCCATGGAAAATGGCCTCCATTTCTGGCCTCTTTTCTTGACCAATATGGTGGTGCCCAGCAAGAAATTTGCAATCTTTGCTGGATTTCTCCAAATCTAAAGCTGCCAATAAGTAGTACCCTGCAAGTCCTTAGAGCCCCAAAGGCCACCTTTCATCTGACACCCAGACCCTGGGGACAGGACTTCTTTTGCCCATGCAAAATGGCCTCTCTTTGCAGCCATTTGCCCTGGCCCACAGGGCAGTGCCCAGTGAGAAAATTTTTAACATTGCTGGATTCCTGCAGAACTAACGCTCTTGGCAACTAGGAGCTTGCAAGTCCTTAGAGCCCCAAAGGCCACCTTTCATCTGACACCCAGACCCTGGGGACAGGACTTCTTTTTCCCATGCAAAATGGCCTCCGTTTGCAGCCTATCACCCTGGCAGAAAGTGGGGAGCCAAGCTAGAATTACCAAATCTTTGCTGGATTTTTCCAAAAGTAAAGCTGGCAGCAACTAGGATCCTGTAAGTACTTAGAGCCTCAAAGGCCACCTTGAACATAGTACTGAGACCCTGAGGAAACGACATTTTTCCCATGGAAAAATCTGCATTGATCCCGGTGTGAAATTTGCAATCATGGCTGATTTTCTCCAAAAGTAAAGCTGCCAGCAACAAGAGCTTGCAAGTCCTTAGAGCCCCAAAGGCCACCTTTCATCTGACACCCAGACCCTGGGGACATGACTTCATTTTCCCCAGGGAAAATTGGCCCACTTTGAGGCCACTCGCCCTGGCCATCTGCATCGTTCCCGGTGTGACATTTGCAAACTCGGCTGATTTTCTCCAAAAGTAAAGCTGCTGGCAATGAGGACCCGGGAAGTCCTTAGAGCCACAAATGCCACCTTTCATCTGACACCCAGACTCTGGGCCAATGACTTCATTTTCCCCATGGAAAATGGCCTCCATTTCTGGCCTCTTGCCCTGACCAATAGGGTGGTGCCCAGCAAGAAATTTGCAATCTTTGCTGGATTTCTCCAAAAGTAAAGCTTCTGGCAACGAGGACCCTGCAACTCCTTAGGGCCCCAGATGCCACCGTTCATCTGATACGCAGACCCTGGGCCAATGACTTCATTTTCCCCATGGAAAATGGCCTCCATTTCTGGCCTCTTGCCCTGACCAATAGGGTGGTGCCCAGCAAGAAATTTGCAATCTTTGCTGGATTTCTCCAAATCTAAAGCTGCCAATAAGTAGTACCCTGCAAGTCCTTAGAGCCCCAAAGGCCACCTTTCATCTGACACCCAGACCCTGGGGAAAGGACTTCTTTTGCCCATGCAACATGGCCTCTCTTTGCAGCCATTTGCCCTGGCCCACAGGGCAGTGCCCAGTGAGAAATTTTTTAACATTGCTGGATTCCTGCAGAACTAACGCTCTTGGCAACTAGGAGCTTGCAAGTCATTAGAGCCCCAAAGGCCACCTTTCATCTGACACCCAGACCCTGGGGACAGGACTTCATTTTCCCCAGGGAAAATTGGATCAGTTTGAGGCCACTCGCCCTGGCCATCTGCATCGTTCCCGGTGTGAAATTTGCAATCATGGCGGATTTTCTCCAAAAGTAAAGCTGCTGGCAACGAGGACCTTGGAAGTCCTTAGAGCCCCAAAGGCCACCTTTCATCTGACACCCAGACCCTGGGGAAAGGACTTCTTTTGCCCATGCAAAATGGCCTCTCTTTGCAGCCATTTGCCCTGGTCCACAGGGCAGTGCCCAGTGAGAAAATTTTTAACATTGCTGGATTCCTGCAGAACTAACGCTGTTGGCAACTAGGACCTTGCAAGTCATTACAGCCCCAAAGGCCACCTTTCATCTGACACCCAGACCCTGGGGACAGGACTTCTTTTTCCCATGCAAAATGGCCTCCGTTTCCAACCACTCACCTTGGCAGAAAGTGGGGAGCCAAGCTAGAATTACCAAATCTTTGCTGGATTTTTCCAAAAGTAAAGCTGGCAGCAACTAGGATCCTGTAAGTACTTAGAGCCTCAAAGGCCACCTTGAACATAGTACTGAGACCCTGAGGAAAGGACATTTTTCCCATGGAAAAATCTGCATCGTTCCCGGTGTGAAATTTGCAATCATGGCTGATTTTCTCCAAAAGTAAAGCTGCCAGCAACAAGAGCTTGCAAGTCCTTAGAGCCCCAAAGGCCACCTTTCATCTGACACCCAGACTCTGGGGTCATGACTTCATTTTGCCCAGGGAAAATTGGCCCACTTTGAGGCCACTTGCCCTGGCCATCTGCATCGTTCCCGGTGTGACATTTGCAACCTCGGCTGATTTTCTCCAAAAGTAAAGCTGCTGGCAATGAGGACCCGGGAAGTCCTTAGAGCCCTAAATGCCACCTTTCATCTGACACCCAGACCCTGGGCCAATTACTTCATTTTCCCCATCGAAAATCGCCTCCATTTCTGGCCTCTTGCCCTGACCAATAGGGTGGTGCCCAGCAAGAAATTTGCAATCTTTGCTGGATTTCTCCAAATCTAAAGCTGCCAATAAGTAGTACCCTGCAAGTCCTTAGAGCCCCAAAGGCCACCTTTCATCTGACACCCAGACCCTGGGGACAGGACTTCTTTTGCCCATGCAAAATGGCCTCTCTTCGCAGCCATTTGCCCTGGCCCACAGGGCAGTGCCCAGTGAGAAAATTTTTAACATTGCTGGATTCCTGCAGAACTAACGCTCTTGGCAACTAGGAGCTTGCAAGTCATTAGAGCCCCAAAGGCCACCTTTCATCTGACACCCAGACCCTGGGGAAAGGACTTCTTTTTCCCATGGAAAATGACCTCCGTTTGCAGCCTATCACCCTGGCAGAACGTGGGGAGCCAAGCTAGAATTACCAAATCTTTGCTGGATTTTTCCAAAAGTAAAGCTGGCAGCAACTAGGATCCTGTAAGTACTTAGAGCCTCAAAGGCCACCTTGAACATAGTACTGAGACCCTGAGGAAACGACATTTTTCCCATGGAAAAATCTGCATCGATCCCGGTGTGAAATTTGCAATCATGGCTGATTTGCTCCAAAAGTAAAGCTGCCAGCAACAAGAGCTTGCAAGTCCTTAGAGCCCCAAAGGCCACCTTTCATCTGACACCCAGACCCTGGGGACATGACTCATTTTCCCCATGCAAAATGGCGTCCGTTTGAGGCCACTCGCCCTGGCCATCTGCATCGTTCCCGGTGTGACATTTGCAACCTCGGCTGATTTTCTCCACAAGTAAAGCTGCTGGCAATGAGGACTCTGCAACTCCTTAGGGCCCCAAATGCAGCCTTTCATCTGATATGCAGACCCTGGGCCAATGACTTCATTTTCCCCATGGAAAATGGCCTCCATTTCTGGCCTCTTTTCTTGACCAATAGGGTGGTGCCCAGCAAGAAATTTGCAATCTTTGCTGGATTTCTCCAAATCTAAAGCTGCCAATAAGTAGTACCCTGCAAGTCCTTAGAGCCCCAAAGGCCACCTTTCATCTGACACCCAGACCCTGGGGACAGGACTTCTTTTGCCCATGCAAAATGGCCTCTCTTTGCAGCCATTTGCCCTGGCCCACAGGGCAGTGCCCAGTGAGAAAATTTTTAACATTGCTGGATTCCTGCAGAACTAACGCTCTTGGCAACTAGGAGCTTGCAAGTCCTTAGAGCCCCAAAGGCCACCTTTCATCTGACACCCAGACCCTGGGGACAGGACTTCTTTTCCCCATGGAAAATGGCCTCCGTTTGCAGCCTATCACCCTGGCAGAAAGTGGGGAGCCAAGCTAGAATTACCAAATCTTTGCTGGATTTTTCCAAAAGTAAAGCTGGCAGCAACTAGGATCCTGTAAGTACTTAGAGCCTCAAAGGCCACCTTGAACATAGTACTGAGACCCTGAGGAAAGGACATTTTTCCCATGGAAAAATCTGCATTGATCCCGGTGTGAAATTTGCAATCATGGCTGATTTTCTCCAAAAGTAAAGCTGCCAGCAACAAGAGCTTGCAAGTCCTTAGAGCCCCAAAGGCCACCTTTCATCTGACACCCAGACCCTGGGGACAGGACTTCATTTTCCCCAGGAAAAATTGGCCCACTTTGAGGCCACTCGCCCTGGCCATCTGCATCGTTCCCGGTGTGACATTTGCAAACTCGGCTGATTTTCTCCAAAAGTAAAGCTGCTGGCAATGAGGACCCGGGAAGTCCTTAGAGCCCCAAATGCCACCTTTCATCTGACACCCAGACTCTGGGCCAATGACTTCATTTTCCCCATGGAAAATGGCCTCCATTTCTGGCCTCTTGCCCTGACCAATAGGGTGGTGCCCAGCAAGAAATTTGCAATCTTTGCTGGATTTCTCCAAAAGTAAAGCTGCTGGCAACGAGGACCCTGCAACTCCTTAGGGCCCCAGATGCCACCGTTCATCTGATACGCAGACCCTGGGCCAATGACTTCATTTTCCCCATGGAAAATGGCCTCCATTTCTGGCCTCTTGCCCTGACCAATAGGGTGGTGCCCAGCAAGAAATTTGCAATCTTTGCTGGATTTCTCCAAATCTAAAGCTGCCAATAAGTAGTACCCTGCAAGTCCTTAGAGCCCCAAAGGCCACCTTTCATCTGACACCCAGACCCTGGGGACAGGACTTCTTTTGCTCATGCAAAATGGCCTCTCTTTGCAGCCATTTGCCCTGGTCCACAGGGCAGTGCCCAGTGAGAAAATTTTTAACATTGCTGGATTCCTGCAGAACTAACGCTCTTGGCAACTAGGAGCTTGCAAGTCCTTAGAGCCCCAAAGGCCACCTTTCATCTGACACCCAGACCCTGGGGACAGGACTTCTTTTTCCCATGCAAAATGACCTCCGTTTGCAGCCACTCACCCTGGCAGAAAGTGGGGAGCCAAGCTAGAATTACCAAATCTTTGCTGGATTTTTCCAAAAGTAAAGCTGGCAGCAACTAGGATCCTGTAAGTACTTAGAGCCTCAAAGGCCACCTTGAACATAGTACTGAGACCCTGAGGAAAGGACATTTTTCCCATGGAAAAATCTGCATCGATCCCGGTGTGAAATTTGCAATCATGGCTGATTTTCTCCAAAAGTAAAGCTGCAAGCAACAAGAGCTTGCAAGTCCTTAGAGCCCTAAAGGCCACCTTTCATCTGACACCCAGACTCTGGGGTCATGACTTCATTTTCCCCATGCAAAATGGGGTCAGTTTGAGGCCACGCGCCCTGGCCATCTGCATCGTTCCCGGTGTGACATTTGCAAACTCGGCTGATTTTCTCCAAAAGTAAAGCTGCTGGCAACGAGGACCCTGCAACTCCTTAGGGCCCCAGATGCCACCTTTCATCTGACACCCAGACCCTGGGCCAATGACTTCATTTTCCCCATGGAAAATGGCCTCCATTTCTGGCCTCTTGCCCTGACCAATAGGGTGGTGCCCAGCAAGAAATTTGCAATCTTTGCTGGATTTCTCCAAATCTAAAGCTGCCAATAAGTAGTACCCTGCAAGTCCTTAGAGCCCCAAAGGCCACCTTTCATCTGACACCCAGACCCTGGGGAAAGGACTTCTTTTGCCCATGCAACATGGCCTCTCTTTGCAGCCATTTGCCCTGGCCCACAGGGCAGTGCCCAGTGAGAAAATTTTTAACATTGCTGGATTCCTGCAGAACTAACGCTCTTGGCAACTAGGAGCTTGCAAGTCCTTAGAGCCCCAAAGGCCACCTTTCATCTGACACCCAGACCCTGGGGACAGGACTTCTTTTCCCCATGGAAAATGGCCTCCGTTTGCAGCCTATCACCCTGGCAGAAAGTGGGGAGCCAAGCTAGAATTACCAAATCTTTGCTGGATTTTTCCAAAAGTAAAGCTGGCAGCAACTAGGATCCTGTAAGTACTTAGAGCCTCAAAGGCCACCTTGAACATAGTACTGAGACCCTGAGGAAAGGACATTTTTCCCATGGAAAAATCTGCATTGATCCCGGTGTGAAATTTGCAATCATGGCTGATTTTCTCCAAAAGTAAAGCTGCCAGCAACAAGAGCTTGCAAGTCCTTAGAGCCCCAAAGGCCACCTTTCATCTGACACCCAGACCCTGGGGACAGGACTTCATTTTCCCCAGGAAAAATTGGCCCACTTTGAGGCCACTCGCCCTGGCCATCTGCATCGTTCCCGGTGTGACATTTGCAAACTCGGCTGATTTTCTCCAAAAGTAAAGCTGCTGGCAATGAGGACCCGGGAAGTCCTTAGAGCCCCAAATGCCACCTTTCATCTGACACCCAGACTCTGGGCCAATGACTTCATTTTCCCCATGGAAAATGGCCTCCATTTCTGGCCTCTTGCCCTGACCAATAGGGTGGTGCCCAGCAAGAAATTTGCAATCTTTGCTGGATTTCTCCAAAAGTAAAGCTGCTGGCAACGAGGACCCTGCAACTCCTTAGGGCCCCAGATGCCACCGTTCATCTGATACGCAGACCCTGGGCCAATGACTTCATTTTCCCCATGGAAAATGGCCTCCATTTCTGGCCTCTTGCCCTGACCAATAGGGTGGTGCCCAGCAAGAAATTTGCAATCTTTGCTGGATTTCTCCAAATCTAAAGCTGCCAATAAGTAGTACCCTGCAAGTCCTTAGAGCCCCAAAGGCCACCTTTCATCTGACACCCAGACCCTGGGGACAGGACTTCTTTTGCTCATGCAAAATGGCCTCTCTTTGCAGCCATTTGCCCTGGTCCACAGGGCAGTGCCCAGTGAGAAAATTTTTAACATTGCTGGATTCCTGCAGAACTAACGCTCTTGGCAACTAGGAGCTTGCAAGTCCTTAGAGCCCCAAAGGCCACCTTTCATCTGACACCCAGACCCTGGGGACAGGACTTCTTTTTCCCATGCAAAATGACCTCCGTTTGCAGCCACTCACCCTGGCAGAAAGTGGGGAGCCAAGCTAGAATTACCAAATCTTTGCTGGATTTTTCCAAAAGTAAAGCTGGCAGCAACTAGGATCCTGTAAGTACTTAGAGCCTCAAAGGCCACCTTGAACATAGTACTGAGACCCTGAGGAAACGACATTTTTCCCATGGAAAAATCTGCATCGATCCCGGTGTGAAATTTGCAATCATGGCTGATTTTCTCCAAAAGTAAAGCTGCAAGCAACAAGAGCTTGCAAGTCCTTAGAGCCCCAAAGGCCACCTTTCATCTGACACCCAGACTCTGGGGTCATGACTTCATTTTGCCCATGCAAAATGGGGTCAGTTTGAGGCCACTCGCCCTGGCCATCTGCATCGTTCCCGGTGTGACATTTGCAAACTCGGCTTATTTTCTCCAAAAGTAAAGCTGCTGGCAATGAGGACCCGGGAAGTCCTTAGAGCCCCAAATGCCACCTTTCATCTGACAGCCAGACTCTGGGCCAATGACTTCATTTTCCCCATGGAAAATGGCCTCCATTTCTGGCCTCTTGCCCTGACCAATAGGGTGGTGCCCAGCAAGAAATTTGCAATCTTTGCTGGATTTCTCCAAATCTAAAGCTGCCAATAAGTAGTACCCTGGAAGTCCTTAGAGCCCCAAAGGCCACCTTTCATCTGACACCCAGACCCTGGGGACAGGACTTCTTTTGCCCATGCAAAATGGCCTCTCTTTGCAGCCATTTGCCCTGGCCCACAGGGCAGTGCCCAGTGAGAAAATTTTTAACATTGCTGGATTCCTGCAGAACTAACGCTCTTGGCAACTAGGAGCTTGCAAGTCCTTAGAGCCCCAAAGGCCACCTTTCATCTGACACCCAGACCCTGGGGACAGGACTTCATTTTCCCCAGGAAAAATTGGCCCACTTTGAGGCCACTCGCCCTGGCCATCTGCATCGTTCCCGGTGTGACATTTGCAAACTCGGCTGATTTTCTCCAAAAGTAAAGCTGCTGGCAATGAGGACCCGGGAAGTCCTTAGAGCCCCAAATGCCAGCTTTCATCTGACACCCAGACTCTGGGCCAATGACTTCATTTTCCCCATGGAAAATGGCCTCCATTTCTGGCCTCTTGCCCTGACCAATAGGGTGGTGCCCAGCAAGAAATTTGCAATCTTTGCTGGATTTCTCCAAAAGTAAAGCTGCTGGCAACGAGGACCCTGCAACTCCTTTGGGCCCCAGATGCCACCGTTCATCTGATACGCAGACCCTGGGCCAATGACTTCATTTTCCCCATGGAAAATGGCCTCCATTTCTGGCCTCTTGCCCTGACCAATAGGGTGGTGCCCAGCAAGAAATTTGCAATCTTTGCTGGATTTCTCCAAATCTAAAGCTGCCAATAAGTAGTACCCTGCAAGTCCTTAGAGCCCCAAAGGCCACCTTTCATCTGACACCCAGACCCTGGGGACAGGACTTCTTTTGCTCATGCAAAATGGCCTCTCTTTGCAGCCATTTGCCCTGGTCCACAGGGCAGTGCCCAGTGAGAAAATTTTTAACATTGCTGGATTCCTGCAGAACTAACGCTCTTGGCAACTAGGAGCTTGCAAGTCCTTAGAGCCCCAAAGGCCACCTTTCATCTGACACCCAGACCCTGGGGACAGGACTTCTTTTTCCCATGCAAAATGACCTCCGTTTGCAGCCACTCACCCTGGCAGAAAGTGGGGAGCCAAGCTAGAATTACCAAATCTTTGCTGGATTTTTCCAAAAGTAAAGCTGGCAGCAACTAGGATCCTGTAAGTACTTAGAGCCTCAAAGGCCACCTTGAACATAGTACTGAGACCCTGAGGAAACGACATTTTTCCCATGGAAAAATCTGCATTGATCCCGGTGTGAAATTTGCAATCATGGCTGATTTTCTCCAAAAGTAAAGCTGCCAGCAACAAGAGCTTGCAAGTCCTTAGAGCCCCAAAGGCCACCTTTCATCTGACACCCAGACCCTGGGGACATGACTTCATTTTCCCCAGGGAAAATTGGCCCACTTTGAGGCCACTCGCCCTGGCCATCTGCATCGTTCCCGGTGTGACATTTGCAAACTCGGCTGATTTTCTCCAAAAGTAAAGCTGCTGGCAATGAGGACCCGGGAAGTCCTTAGAGCCCCAAATGCCACCTTTCATCTGACACCCAGACTCTGGGCCAATGACTTCATTTTCCCCATGGAAAATGGCCTCCATTTCTGGCCTCTTGCCCTGACCAATAGGGTGGTGCCCAGCAAGAAATTTGCAATCTTTGCTGGATTTCTCCAAAAGTAAAGCTTCTGGCAACGAGGACCCTGCAACTCCTTAGGGCCCCAGATGCCACCGTTCATCTGATACGCAGACCCTGGGCCAATGACTTCATTTTCCCCATGGAAAATGGCCTCCATTTCTGGCCTCTTGCCCTGACCAATAGGGTGGTGCCCAGCAAGAATTTTGCAATCTTTGCTGGATTTCTCCAAATCTAAAGCTGCCAATAAGTAGTACCCTGCAAGTCCTTAGAGCCCCAAAGGCCACCTTTCATCTGACACCCAGACCCTGGGGAAAGGACTTCTTTTGCCCATGCAACATGGCCTCTCTTTGCAGCCATTTGCCCTGGCCCACAGGGCAGTGCCCAGTGAGAAATTTTTTAACATTGCTGGATTCCTGCAGAACTAACGCTGTTGGCAACTAGGAGCTTGCAAGTCATTAGAGCCCCAAAGGCCACCTTTCATCTGACACCCAGACCCTGGGGACAGGACTTCATTTTCCCCAGGGAAAATTGGATCAGTTTGAGGCCACTGGCCCTGGCCATCTGCATCGTTCCCGGTGTGAAATTTGCAATCATGGCGGATTTTCTCCAAAAGTAAAGCTGCTGGCAACGAGGACCTTGGAAGTCCTTAGAGCCCCAAAGGCCACCTTTCATCTGACACCCAGACCCTGGGGAAAGGACTTCTTTTGCCCATGCAAAATGGCCTCTCTTTGCAGCCATTTGCCCTGGTCCACAGGGCAGTGCCCAGTGAGAAAATTTTTAACATTGCTGGATTCCTGCAGAACTAACGCTGTTGGCAACTAGGAGCTTGCAAGTCATTACAGCCCCAAAGGCCACCTTTCATCTGACACCCAGACCCTGGGGACAGGACTTCTTTTTCCCATGCAAAATGGCCTCCGTTTCCAACCACTCACCTTGGCAGAAAGTGGGGAGCCAAGCTAGAATTACCAAATCTTTGCTGGATTTTTCCAAAAGTAAAGCTGGCAGCAACTAGGATCCTGTAAGTACTTAGAGCCTCAAAGGCCACCTTGAACATAGTACTGAGACCCTGAGGAAAGGACATTTTTCCCATGGAAAAATCTGCATCGTTCCCGGTGTGAAATTTGCAATCATGGCTGATTTTCTCCAAAAGTAAAGCTGCCAGCAACAAGAGCTTGCAAGTCCTTAGAGCCCCAAAGGCCACCTTTCATCTGACACCCAGACTCTGGGGTCATGACTTCATTTTGCCCAGGGAAAATTGGCCCACTTTGAGGCCACTTGCCCTGGCCATCTGCATCGTTCCCGGTGTGACATTTGCAACCTCGGCTGATTTTCTCCAAAAGTAAAGCTGCTGGCAATGAGGACCCGGGAAGTCCTTAGAGCCCTAAATGCCACCTTTCATCTGACACCCAGACCCTGGGCCAATTACTTCATTTTCCCCATCGAAAATCGCCTCCATTTCTGGCCTCTTGCCCTGACCAATAGGGTGGTGCCCAGCAAGAAATTTGCAATCTTTGCTGGATTTCTCCAAATCTAAAGCTGCCAATAAGTAGTACCCTGCAAGTCCTTAGAGCCCCAAAGGCCACCTTTCATCTGACACCCAGACCCTGGGGACAGGACTTCTTTTGCCCATGCAAAATGGCCTCTCTTCGCAGCCATTTGCCCTGGCCCACAGGGCAGTGCCCAGTGAGAAAATTTTTAACATTGCTGGATTCCTGCAGAACTAACGCTCTTGGCAACTAGGAGCTTGCAAGTCATTAGAGCCCCAAAGGCCACCTTTCATCTGACACCCAGACCCTGGGGAAAGGACTTCTTTTTCCCATGGAAAATGACCTCCGTTTGCAGCCTATCACCCTGGCAGAACGTGGGGAGCCAAGCTAGAATTACCAAATCTTTGCTGGATTTTTCCAAAAGTAAAGCTGGCAGCAACTAGGATCCTGTAAGTACTTAGAGACTCAAAGGCCACCTTGAACATAGTACTGAGACCCTGAGGAAACGACATTTTTCCCATGGAAAAATCTGCATCGATCCCGGTGTGAAATTTGCAATCATGGCTGATTTGCTCCAAAAGTAAAGCTGCCAGCAACAAGAGCTTGCAAGTCCTTAGAGCCCCAAAGGCCACCTTTCATCTGACACCCAGACCCTGGGGACATGACTCATTTTCCCCATGCAAAATGGCGTCCGTTTGAGGCCACTCGCCCTGGCCATCTGCATCGTTCCCGGTGTGACATTTGCAACCTCGGCTGATTTTCTCCACAAGTAAAGCTGCTGGCAATGAGGACTCTGCAACTCCTTAGGGCCCCAAATGCAGCCTTTCATCTGATATGCAGACCCTGGGCCAATGACTTCATTTTCCCCATGGAAAATGGCCTCCATTTCTGGCCTCTTTTCTTGACCAATAGGGTGGTGCCCAGCAAGAAATTTGCAATCTTTGCTGGATTTCTCCAAATCTAAAGCTGCCAATAAGTAGTACCCTGCAAGTCCTTAGAGCCCCAAAGGCCACCTTTCATCTGACACCCAGACCCTGGGGACAGGACTTCTTTTGCCCATGCAAAATGGCCTCTCTTTGCAGCCATTTGCCCTGGCCCACAGGGCAGTGCCCAGTGAGAAAATTTTTAACATTGCTGGATTCCTGCAGAACTAACGCTCTTGGCAACTAGGAGCTTGCAAGTCCTTAGAGCCCCAAAGGCCACCTTTCATCTGACACCCAGACCCTGGGGACAGGACTTCTTTTCCCCATGGAAAATGGCCTCCGTTTGCAGCCTATCACCCTGGCAGAAAGTGGGGAGCCAAGCTAGAATTACCAAATCTTTGCTGGATTTTTCCAAAAGTAAAGCTGGCAGCAACTAGGATCCTGTAAGTACTTAGAGCCTCAAAGGCCACCTTGAACATAGTACTGAGACCCTGAGGAAAGGACATTTTTCCCATGGAAAAATCTGCATTGATCCCGGTGTGAAATTTGCAATCATGGCTGATTTTCTCCAAAAGTAAAGCTGCCAGCAACAAGAGCTTGCAAGTCCTTAGAGCCCCAAAGGCCACCTTTCATCAGACACCCAGACCCTGGGGACAGGACTTCATTTTCCCCAGGAAAAATTGGCCCACTTTGAGGCCACTCGCCCTGGCCATCTGCATCGTTCCCGGTGTGACATTTGCAAACTCGGCTGATTTTCTCCAAAAGTAAAGCTGCTGGCAATGAGGACCCGGGAAGTCCTTAGAGCCCCAAATGCCACCTTTCATCTGACACCCAGACTCTGGGCCAATGACTTCATTTTCCCCATGGAAAATGGCCTCCATTTCTGGCCTCTTGCCCTGACCAATAGGGTGGTGCCCAGCAAGAAATTTGCAATCTTTGCTGGATTTCTCCAAAAGTAAAGCTGCTGGCAACGAGGACCCTGCAACTCCTTAGGGCCCCAGATGCCACCGTTCATCTGATACGCAGACCCTGGGCCAATGACTTCATTTTCCCCATGGAAAATGGCCTCCATTTCTGGCCTCTTGCCCTGACCAACAGGGTGGTGCCCAGCAAGAAATTTGCAATCTTTGCTGGATTTCTCCAAATCTAAAGCTGCCAATAAGTAGTACCCTGCAAGTCCTTAGAGCCCCAAAGGCCACCTTTCATCTGACACCCAGACCCTGGGGACAGGACTTCTTTTGCCCATGCAAAATGGCCTCTCTTTGCAGCCATTTGCCCTGGTCCACAGGGCAGTGCCCAGTGAGAAAATTTTTAACATTGCTGGATTCCTGCAGAACTAACGCTCTTGGCAACTAGGAGCTTGCAAGTCCTTAGAGCCCCAAAGGCCACCTTTCATCTGACACCCAGACCCTGGGGACAGGACTTCTTTTTCCCATGCAAAATGACCTCCGTTTGCAGCCACTCACCCTGGCAGAAAGTGGGGAGCCAAGCTAGAATTACCAAATCTTTGCTGGATTTTTCCAAAAGTAAAGCTGGCAGCAACTAGGATCCTGTAAGTACTTAGAGCCTCAAAGGCCACCTTGAACATAGTACTGAGACCCTGAGGAAAGGACATTTTTCCCATGGAAAAATCTGCATCGATCCCGGTGTGAAATTTGCAATCATGGCTGATTTTCTCCAAAAGTAAAGCTGCAAGCAACAAGAGCTTGCAAGTCCTTAGAGCCCTAAAGGCCACCTTTCATCTGACACCCAGACTCTGGGGTCATGACTTCATTTTCCCCATGCAAAATGGGGTCAGTTTGAGGCCACGCGCCCTGGCCATCTGCATCGTTCCCGGTGTGACATTTGCAAACTCGGCTGATTTTCTCCAAAAGTAAAGCTGCTGGCAACGAGGACCCTGCAACTCCTTAGGGCCCCAGATGCCACCTTTCATCTGACACCCAGACCCTGGGCCAATGACTTCATTTTCCCCATGGAAAATGGCCTCCATTTCTGGCCTCTTGCCCTGACCAATAGGGTGGTGCCCAGCAAGAAATTTGCAATCTTTGCTGGATTTCTCCAAATCTAAAGCTGCCAATAAGTAGTACCCTGCAAGTCCTTAGAGCCCCAAAGGCCACCTTTCATCTGACACCCAGACCCTGGGGAAAGGACTTCTTTTGCCCATGCAACATGGCCTCTCTTTGCAGCCATTTGCCCTGGCCCACAGGGCAGTGCCCAGTGAGAAATTTTTTAACATTGCTAGATTCCTGCAGAACTAACGCTGTTGGCAACTAGGAGCTTGCAAGTCATTAGAGCCCCAAAGGCCACCTTTCATCTGACACCCAGACCCTGGGGACAGGACTTCATTTTCCCCAGGGAAAATTGGATCAGTTTGAGGCCACTGGCCCTGGCCATCTGCATCGTTCCCGGTGTGAAATTTGCAATCATGGCGGATTTTGTCCAAAAGTAAAGCTGCTGGCAACGAGGACCCTGGAAGTCCTTAGAGCCCCAAAGGCCACCTTTCATCTGACACCCAGACCCTGGGGACAGGACTTCTTTTGCCCATGCAAAATGGCCTCTCTTTGCAGCCATTTGCCCTGGCCCACAGGGCAGTGCCCAGTGAGAAAATTTTTAACATTGCTGGATTCCTGCAGAACTAACGCTCTTGGCAACTAGGAGCTTGCAAGTCCTTAGAGCCCCAAAGGCCACCTTTCATCTGACACCCAGACCCTGGGGACAGGACTTCATTTTCCCCAGGAAAAATTGGCCCACTTTGAGGCCACTCGCCCTGGCCATCTGCATCGTTCCCGGTGTGACATTTGCAAACTCGGCTGATTTTCTCCAAAAGTAAAGCTGCTGGCAATGAGGACCCGGGAAGTCCTTAGAGCCCCAAATGCCACCTTTCATCTGACACCCAGACTCTGGGCCAATGACTTCATTTTCCCCATGGAAAATGGCCTCCATTTCTGGCCTCTTGCCCTGACCAATAGGGTGGTGCCCAGCAAGAAATTTGCAATCTTTGCTGGATTTCTCCAAAAGTAAAGCTGCTGGCAACGAGGACCCTGCAACTCCTTAGGGCCCCAGATGCCACCGTTCATCTGATACGCAGACCCTGGGCCAATGACTTCATTTTCCCCATGGAAAATGGCCTCCATTTCTGGCCTCTTGTCTTGACCAATAGGGTGGTGCCCAGCAAGAAATTTGCAATCTTTGCTGGATTTCTCCAAAAGTAAAGCTGCTGGCAACGAGGACCCTGCAACTCCTTAGGGCCCCAGATGCCACCGTTCATCTGATACGCAGACCCTGGGCCAATGACTTCATTTTCCCCATGGAAAATGGCCTCCATTTCTGGCCTCTTGCCCTGACCAATAGGGTGGTGCCCAGCAAGAAATTTGCAATCTTTGCTGGATTTCTCCAAATCTAAAGCTGCCAATAAGTAGTACCCTGCAAGTCCTTAGAGCCCCAAAGGCCACCTTTCATCTGACACCCAGACCCTGGGGACAGGACTTCTTTTGCCCATGCAACATGGCCTCTCTTTGCAGCCATTTGCCCTGGCCCACAGGGCAGTGCCCAGTGAGAAAATTTTTAACATTGCTGGATTCCTGCAGAACTAACGCTCTTGGCAACTAGGAGCTTGCAAGTCCTTAGAGCCCCAAAGGCCACCTTTCATCTGACACCCAGACCCTGGGGACAGGACTTCTTTTGCCCATGCAAAATGGCCTCTCTTTGCAGCCATTTGCCCTGGTCCACAGGGCAGTGCCCAGTGAGAAAATTTTTAACATTGCTGGATTCCTGCAGAACTAACGCTCTTGGCAACTAGGAGCTTGCAAGTCCTTAGAGCCCCAAAGGCCACCTTTCATCTGACACCCAGACCCTGGGGACTGGACTTCTTTTTCCCATGCAAAATGACCTCCGTTTGCAGCCACTCACCCTGGCAGAAAGTGGGGAGCCAAGCTAGAATTACCAAATCTTTGCTGGATTTTTCAAAAGTAAAGCTGGCAGCAACTAGGATCCTGTAAGTACTTAGAGCCTCAAAGGCCACCTTGAACATAGTACTGAGACCCTGAGGAAAGGACATTTTTCCCATGGAAAAATCTGCAACGATCCTGGTATGAAATTTGCAATCATGGCTGATTTTCTCCAAAAGTAAAGCTGCAAGCAACAAGAGCTTGCAAGTCCTTAGAGCCCCAAAGGCCACCTTTCATCTGACACCCAGACCCTGGGGACATGACTCATTTTCCCCATGCAAAATGGGGTCAGTTTGAGGCCACTCGCCCTGGCCATCTGCATCGTTCCCGGTGTGAAATTTTCAATCATGGCGGATTTTCTCCACAACTAAAGCTGCCAGCAACAAGAGCTTGCAAGTCCTTAGAGCCCCAAAGGCCACCTTTCATCTGACACCCAGACCCTGGGGACATGACTCATTTTCCCCATGCAAAATGGGGTCAGTTTGAGGCCACTCGCCCTGGCCATCTGCATCGTTCTCGGTGTGACATTTGCAACCTCGGCTGATTTTCTCCAAAAGTAAAGCTGCTGGCAATGAGGACCCGGGAAGTCCCTAGAGCCCTAAATGCCACCTTTCATCTGACACCCAGACCCTGGGCCAATGACTTCATTTTCCCCATGGAAAATGGCCTCCATTTCTGGCCTCTTGTCTTGACCAATAGGGTGGTGCCCAGCAAGAAATTTGCAATCTTTGCTGGATTTCTCCAAATCTAAAGCTGCCAATAAGTAGTACCCTGCAAGTCCTTAGAGCCCCAAAGGCCACCTTTCATCTGACACCCAGACCCTGGGGACAGGACTTCTTTTGCCCATGCAAAATGGCCTCTCTTTGCAGCCATTTGCCCTGGTCCACAGGGCAGTGCCCAGTGAGAAAATTTTTAACATTGCTGGATTCCTGCAGAACTAACGCTCTTGGCAACTAGGAGCTTGCAAGTCCTTAGAGCCCCAAAGGCCACCTTTCATCTGACACCCAGACCCTGGGGACAGGACTTCTTTTGCCCATGCAAAATGGCCTCTCTTTGCAGCCATTTGCCCTGGCCCACAGGGCAGTGCCCATTGAGAAAATTTTTAACATTGCTGGATTCCTGCAGAACTAACGCAGTAGGCAACTAGGAGCTTGCAAGTCCTTAGAGCCCCAAAGGCCACCTTTCATCTGACACCCAGACCCTGGGGACAGGACTTCTTTTTCCCATGCAAAATGACCTCTGTTTGCAGCCACTCACCCTGGCAGAAAGTGGGGAGCCAAGCTAGAATTACCAAATCTTTGCTGGATTTTTCCAAAAGTAAAGCTGGCAGCAACTAGGATCCTGTAAGTACTTAGAGCCTCAAAGGCCACCGTGAACATAGTACTGAGACCCTGAGGAAAGGACATTTTTCCCATGGAAAAATCTGCATCGTTCCAGGTGTGAAATTTGCAATCATGGCTGATTTTCTCCAAAAGTAAAGCTGCCAGCAACAAGAGCTTGTATGTCCTTAGAACCCCAAAGGCCACCTTTCATCTGACACCCAGACCCTGGGGTCATGACTTCATTTTCCCCATGCAAAATGGGGTCAGTTTGAGGCCACTCGCCCTGGCCATCTGCATCGTTCCCGGTGTGACATTTGCAAACTCGGCTGATTTTCTCCAAAAGTAAAGCTGTTGGCAACGAGGACCCTGCAACTCCGTAGGGCCCCAAATGCCACCTTTCATCTGACACCCAAAACCTGGGCCAATGACTTCATTTTCCCCATGGAAAACGGCCTCAATTTCTGGCCTCTTGCCCTGACCAATAGGCTGGTGCCCAGCAAGAAATTTGCAATCTTTGCTGGATTTCTTCAAAACTAAAGCTGCCAATAAGTAGTACCCTGCAAGTCCTTAGAGCCCCAAAGGCCACCTTTCATCTGACACCCAGACCCTGGGGAAAGGACTTCTTTTTCCCCAGGGAAAATGGTGTCAGTTTGAGGCCACTCGCCCAGGCCATCTCCATTGTTCCCGGTGTGAAATTTCAAACTCGGCTGATTTTCTCCAAAACTAAAGGTGCTGGCAACGAGGACCCTGGAAGACCTTAGAGCCCCAAAGGCCACCTTTCATCTGACACCCAGACCCTGGGGACATGACTTCATTTTCCCCAGGGAAAATGGTGTCAGTTTGAGGCCACTCGCCCTGGCCATCTGCATCGTTCTCGGTGTGACATTTGCAACCTCGGCTGATTTTCTCCAAGACTAAAGCTGCTGGCAACGAGGACCCTGCAACTCCTTAGAACCCCAAATGCCACCTTTCATCTGACACCCAGACACTGGGCCAATGACTTCATTTTCCCCATGGAAAATGGCCTCCATTTCTGGCCTCTTGCCCTGACCAATAGGGTGGTGCCCAGCAAGAAATTTGCAATCTTTGCTGGATTTCTTCAAATCTAAAGCTGCCAATAAGAAGTACCCTGCAAGTCCTTAGAGCCCCAAAGGCCACCTTTCATCTGACACCCAGACCCTGGGGAAAGGACTTCTTTTGGGCATGCAAAATGGCCTCTCTTTGCAGCCATTTGCCCTGGCCCACAGGGCAGTGGCCAGTGAGAAATTATAACATTGCTGGATTCCTGCAGAACTAACGCTGTTGGCAACTAGGAGTTTGCAAGTCATTAGAGCCCCAAAGGCCACCTTTCATCTGACACCCAGACCCTGGGGACATGACTTCATTTTCCCCAGGGAAAATTGGAACAGTTTCAGGCCACTCGCCCTGGCCCGCTGCATCGTTCCCGGTGTGACATTTGCAACCTCGGCTGATTTTCTCCAAATGTAAAGCTGCTGGCAACGAGGACCCTGCAACTCCTTAGGGCCCCAGATGCCACCTTTCATCTGATACGCAGACCCTGGGCCAATGACTTCATTTTCCCCATGGAAAATGGCCTCCATTTCTGGCCTCTTGCCCTGACCAATAGGGTGGTGCCCAGCAAGAAATTTGCAATCTTTGCTGGATTTCTCCAAATCTAAAGCTGCCAATAAGTAGTACCCTGCAAGTCCTTAGAGCCCCAAAGGCCACCTTTCATCTGACACCCAGACCCTGGGGAAAGGACTTCTTTTGCCCATGCAAAATGGCTTCTCTTTGCAGCCATTTGCCCTGGCCCACAGGGCAGTGCCCAGTGAGAAAATTTTTAACATTGCTGGATTCCTGCAGAACTAACGCTGTTGGCAACTAGGAGCTTGCAAGTCATTACAGCCCCAAAGGCCACCTTTCATCTGACACCCAGACCCCGGGGAAAGGACTTCTTTTTCCCATGCAAAATGACCTCCGTTTGCAGCCACTCACCCTGGCAGAAAGTGGGGAGCCAAGCTAGAATTACCAAATCTTTGCTGGATTTTTCCAAAAGTAAAGCTGGCAGCAACTAGGATCCTGTAAGTACTTAGAGCCTCAAAGGCCACCTTGAACATAGTACTGAGACCCTGAGGAAAGGACATTTTTCCCATGGAAAAATCTGCATCGTTCCCGGTGTGAAATTTGCAATCATGGCTGATTTTCTCCAAAAGTAAAGCTGCTGGCAACGAGGACCCTGGAAGTCCTTAGGGCCCCAAATGCCACCTTTCATCTGACACCCAGACCCTGGGCCAATGACTTCATTTTCCCCAGGGAAAATGGCCTCCATTTCTGGCCTCTTGCCTTGACCAATAGTGTGGTGCCCAGCAAGAAATGTGCAATCTTTGCTGGATTTCTCCAAATCTAAAGCTGCCAATAAGTAGTACCCTGCAAGTCCTTAGAGCCCCAAAGGTCACCTTTCATCTGACACCCAGACCCTGGGGAAAGGACTTCTTTTGCCCATGCAAAATGGCCTCCCTTTGCAGCCATTTGCCCTGGCCCACAGGGCAGTGCCCAGTGAGAAATTTTTAACATTGCTGGATTCCTGCAGAACTAACGCTCTTGGCAACTAGGAGCTTGCAAGTCCTTAGAGCCCCAAAGGCCACCTTTCATCTGACACCCAGACCCTGGGGACAGGACTTCTTTTTCCCATGCAAAATGACCTCCGTTTGCAGCCACTCACCCTGGCAGAAAATGGGGAGCCAAGCTAGAATTATCAAATCTTTGCTGGATTTTTCCAAAAGTAAAGCTGGCAGCAACTAGGATCCTGTAAGTACTTAGAGCCTCAAAGGCCACCTTGAACATAGTACTGAGACCCTGAGGAAAGGACATTTTTCCCATGGAAAAATCTGCATCGATCCTGGTGTGAAATTTGCAATCATGGCTGATTTGCTCCAAAAGTAAAGCTGCCAGCAACAAGAGCTTGCAAGTCCTTAGAGCCCCAAAGGCCACCTTTCATCTGACACCCAGACCCTAGGGACAGGACTTCATTTTCCCCAGGGAAAATTGGCCCACTTTGAGGCCACTTGCCCTGGCCATCTGCATCGTTCCCGGTGTGACATTTGCAAACTCGGCTGATTTCTCCAAAACTAAAGCTGCTGGCAACGAGGACCGTGCAACTCCTTAGGGCCCCAGATGCCACCTTTCATCTGATACGCAGACCCTGGGCCAATGACTTCATTTTCCCCATGGAAAATGGCCTCCATTTCTGACCTCTTGCCCTGACCAATAGGGTGGTGCCCAGCAAGAAATTTGCAATCTTTGCTGGATTTCTCCAAATCTAAAGCTGCCAATAAGTAGTACCCTGCAAGTCCTTAGAGCCCCAAAGGCCACCTTTCATCTGACACCCAGACCCTGGGGAAACGACTTAATTTTCCCCATGCAAAATGACCTCTCTTTGCAGCCATTTGCCCTGGCCCACAGGGCAGTGCCCAGTGAGAAAATTTTTAACATTGCTGGATTCCTGCAGAACTAACGCTCTTGGCAACTAGGAGCTTGCAAGTCCTTAGAGCCCCAAAGGCCACCTTTCATCTGACACCCAGACCCTAGGGAAAGGACTTCTTTTGCCCATGCAAAATGGCCTCTCTTTGCAGCCGTTTGCCCTGGCCCTCAGGGCAGTTCCCAGTGAGAAAATTTTTAACATTGCTGGATTCCTGCAGAACTAACTCTGTTGGCAACTAGGAGCTTGCAAGTCCTTAGAGCCCCAAAGGCCACCTTTCATCTGACACCCAGACCCTGGGGATAGGACTTCATTTTCCCCATGCAAAATGCGGTCAGTTTGAGGCCACTCACCCTGGCCATCTGCATCGTTCCCAGTGTGACATTTGCAAATTCGGCTGATTTTCTCCAAAAGTAAAGCTGCTGGCAATGAGGACCGTGCAACTCCTTAGGGCCCCAGATGACACCTTTCATCTGATACGCAGACCCTGGGCCAATGACTTCATTTTCCCCATGGAAAATGACCTCCATTTCTGGCCTCTTGCCCTGACCAATAGGGTGGTGCCCAGCAAGAAATTTGCAATCTTTGCTGGATTTCTTCAAATCTAAAGCTGCCAATAAGTAGTACCCTGCAAGTCCTTAGAGCCCCAAAGGCCACCTTTCATCTGACACCCAGACCCTGGGGAAAGGACTTCTTTTGCCCATGCAAAATGGCCTCTCTTTGCAGCCATTTGCCCTGGCCCACAGGGCAGTTCCCAGTGAGAAAATTTTTAACATTGCTGGATTCCTGCAGAACTAACTCTGTTGGCAACTAGGAGCTTGCAAGTCCTTAGAGCCCCAAAGGCCACCTTTCATCTGACACCCAGACCCTGGGGACAGGACTTCTTTTGCCCATGCAAAATGGCCTCTCTTTGCAGCCATTTGCCCTGGCCCACAGGGCAGTGCCCAGTGAGAAATTTTTTAACATTGCTGGATTCCTGCAGAACTAACGCTCTTGGCAACTAGGAGCTTGCAAGTCCTTAGAGCCCCAAAGGCCACCTTTCATCTGACACCCAGACCCTGGGGACAGGACTTCTTTTTCCCATGCAAAATGACCTCCGTTTCCAGCCACTCACCTTGGCAGAAAGTGGGGAGCCAAGCTAGAATTACCAAATCTTTGCTGGATTTTTCCAAAAGTAAAGCTGGCAGCAACTAGGATCCTGTAAGTACTTAGAGCCTCAAAGGCCACCTTGAACATAGTACTGAGACCCTGAGGAAAGGACATTTTTCCCATGGAAAAATCTGCATCGATCCCGGTGTGAAATTTTCAATCATGGCTGATTTTCTCCACAAATAAAGCTGCCAGCAACAAGAGCTTGCAAGTCCTTAGAGCCCCAAAGGACACCTTTCATCTGACACCCAGACCCTGGGGTCATGACTTCATTTTCCCCATGCAAAATGGGGTCAGTTTGACGCCACTCGCCCTGGCCATCTGCATCGTTCCCGGTGTGACATTTGCAACCTCGGCTGATTTTCTCCAAAAGTAAAGCTGCTGGCAATGAGGACCCTGCAACTCCTTAGCGCCCCAAATGCAGCCTTTCATCTGATACGCAGACCCTGGGCCAATGACTTCATTTTCCCCATGGAAAATGGCCTCCATTTCTGGCCTCTTGCCCTGACCAATAGGGTGGTGCCCAGCAAGAAATTTGCAATCTTTGCTGGATTTCTCCAAATCTAAAGCTGCCAATAAGTAGTACCCTGCAAGTCCTTAGAGCCCCAAAGGCCACCTTTCATCTGACACCCAGACCCTGGGGACAGGACTTCTTTTTCCCATGCAAAATGGCCTCTCTGTTTGCAGCCATTTGCCCTGGCCCACAGGGCAGTGCCCAGTGAGAAATTTTTTAACATTGCTGGATTCCTGCAGAACTAACGCTGTTGGCAACTAGGAGCTTGCAAGTCCTTAGAGCCCCAAAGGCCACCTTTCATATGACACCCAGACCCTGGGGACATGACTTCATTTTCCCCAGGGAAAATTGGATCAGTTTGAGGCCACTCGCCCTGGCCATCTGCATCGTTCCCGGTGTGACATTTGCAACCTCGGCTGATTTTCTCCAAAAGTAAAGCTGCTGGCAACGAGGACCCTGGAAGTCCTTAGAGCCCCAAAGGCCACCTTTCATCTGACACCCAGACCCTGGGGAAAGGACTTCTTTTGCCCATGCAAAATGGCCTCTCTTTGCAGCCATTTGCCCTGGCCCACAGGGCAGTGCCCAGTGAGAAATTTTTTAACATTGCTGGATTCCTGCAGAACTAACGCTGTTGGCAACTAGGAGCTTGCAAGTCATTACAGCCCCAAAGGCCACCTTTCATCTGACACCCAGACCCTGGGGACAGGACTTCTTTTTCCCATGCAAAATGGCCTCCGTTTCCAACCACTCACCTTGGCAGAAAGTGGGGAGCCAAGCTAGAATTACCAAATCTTTGCTGGATTTTTCCAAAAGTAAAGCTGGCAGCAACTAGGATCCTGTAAGTACTTAGAGCCTCAAAGGCCACCTTGAACATAGTACTGAGACCCTGAGGAAAGGACATTTTTCCCATGGAAAAATCTGCATCGTTCCCGGTGTGAAATTTGCAATCATGGCTGATTTTCTCCAAAAGTAAAGCTGCCAGCAACAAGAGCTTGCAAGTCCTTAGAGCCCCAAAGGCCACCTTTCATCTGACACCCAGACTCTGGGGTCATGACTTCATTTTGCCCAGGGAAAATTGGCCCACTTTGAGGCCACTTGCCCTGGCCATCTGCATCGTTCCCAGTGTGACATTTGCAAATTCGGCTGATTTTCTCCAAAAGTAAAGCTGCTGGCAATGAGGACCGTGCAACTCCTTAGGGCCCCAGATGACACCTTTCATCTGATATGCAGACCCTGGGCCAATGACTTCATTTTCCCCATGGAAAATGGCCTCCATTTCTGGCCTCTTGCCCTGACCAATAGGGTGGTGCCCAGCAAGAAATTTGCAATCTTTCCTGGATTTCTTCAAATCTAAAGCTGCCAATAAGTAGTACCCTGCAAGTCCTTAGAGCCCCAAAGGCCACCTTTCATCTGACACCCAGACCCTGGGGAAAGGACTTCTTTTGCCCATGCAAAATGGCCTCTCTTTGCAGCCATTTGCCCTGGCCCTCAGGGCAGTGCCCAGTGAGAAAATTTTTAACATTGCTGGATTCCTGCAGAACTAACTCTGTTGGCAACTAGGAGCTTGCAAGTCCTTAGAGCCCCAAAGGCCACCTTTCATCTGACACCCAGACCCTGGGGACAGGGCTTCTTTTGCCCATGCAAAATGGCCTCTCTTTGCAGCCATTTGCCCTGGCCCACAGGGCAGTGCCCAGTGAGAAATTTTTTAACATTGCTGGATTCCTGCAGAACTAACGCTCTTGGCAACTAGGAGCTTGCAAGTCCTTAGAGCCCCAAAGGCCACCTTTCATCTGACACCCAGACCCTGGGGACAGGACTTCTTTTTCCCATGCAAAATGACCTCCGTTTGCAGCCACTCACCTTGGCAGAAAGTGGGGACCCAAGCTAGAATTACCAAATCTTTGCTGGATTTTTCCAAAAGTAAAGCTGGCAGCAACTAGGATCCTGTAAGTACTTAGAGCCTCAAAGGCCACCTTGAACATAGTACTGAGACCCTGAGGAAAGGACATTTTTCCCATGGAAAAATCTGCATCGATCCCGGTGTGAAATTTTCAATCATGGCTGATTTTCTCCACAAATAAAGCTGCCAGCAACAAGAGCTTGCAAGTCCTTAGAGCCCCAAAGGCCACCTTTCATCTGACACCCAGACCCTGGGGAAAGGACTTCTTTTTCCCAATGAAAATGACCTCCGTTTGCAGCCTATCACCCTGGCAGAACGTGGGGAGCCAAGCTAGAATTACCAAATCTTTGCTGGATTTTTCCAAAAGTAAAGCTGGCAGCAACTAGGATCCTGTAAGTACTTAGAGACTCAAAGGCCACCTTGAACATAGTACTGAGACCCTGAGGAAACGACATTTTTCCCATGCAAATATCTGCATTGATCCCGGTGTGAAATTTGCAATCATGGCTGATTTTCTCCAAAAGTAAAGCTGCCAGCAACAAGAGCTTGCAAGTCCTTAGAGCCCCAAAGGCCACCTTTCATCTGACACCCAGACCCTGGGGACATGACTTCATTTTCCCCAGGAAAAATTGGCCCACTTTGAGGCCACTCGCCCTGGCCATCTGGATCGTTCCCGGTGTGACATTTGCAAACTCGGCTGATTTTCTCCAAAAGTAAAGCTGCTGGCAATGAGGACCCGGGAAGTCCTTAGAGCCCCAAAGGCCACCTTTCATCTGACACCCAGACTCTGGGCCAATGACTTCATTTTCCCCATGGAAAATGGCCTCCATTTCTGGCCTCTTGCCCTGACCAATAGGGTGGTGCCCAGCAAGAAATTTGCAATCTTTCCTGGATTTCTCCAAAAGTAAAGCTTCTGGCAACGAGGACCCTGCAACTCCTTAGGGCCCCAGATGCCACCGTTCATCTGATACGCAGACCCTGGGCCAATGACTTCATTTTCCCCATGGAAAATGGCCTCCATTTCTGGCCTCTAGTCTTGACCAATAGGGTGGTGCCCAGCAAGAAATTTGCAATATTTGCTGGATTTCTCCAAATCTAAAGCTGCCAATAAGTAGTACCCTGCAAGTCCTTAGAGCCCCAAAGGCCACCTTTCATCTGACACCCAGACCCTGGGGACAGGACTTCTTTTGCCCATGCAAAATGGCCTCTCTTTGCAGCCATTTGCCCTGGTCCACAGGGCAGTGCCCAGTGAGAAAATTTTTAACATTGCTGGATTCCTGCAGAACTAACGCTCTTGGCAACTAGGAGCTTGCAAGTCCTTAGAGCCCCAAAGGCCACCTTTCATCTGACACCCAGACCCTGGGGACAGGACTTCTTTTTCCCATGCAAAATGACCTCCGTTTGCAGCCACTCACCCTGGCAGAAAGTGGGGAGCCAAGCTAGAATTACCAAATCTTTGCTGGATTTTTCCAAAAGTAAAGCTGGCAGCAACTAGGATCCTGTAAGTACTTAGAGCCTCAAAGGCCACCTTGAACATAGTACTGAGACCCTGAGGAAAGGACATTTTTCCCATGGAAAAATCTGCATCGATCCCTGTGTGAAATTTGCAATCATGGCTGATTTTCTCCAAAAGTAAAGCTGCAAGCAACAAGAGCTTGCAAGTCCTTAGAGCCCCAAAGGCCAGCTTTCATCTGACACCCAGACTCTGGGGTCATGACTTCATTTTCCCCATGCAAAATGGGGTCAGTTTGAGGCCACTCGCCCTGGCCATCTGCATCGTTCCCGGTGTGACATTTGCAAACTCGGCTGATTTTCTCCAAAAGTAAAGCTGCTGGCAACGAGGACCCTGCAACTCCTTAGGGCCCCAGATGCCACCTTTCATCTGACACCCAGACCCTGGGCCAATGACTTCATTTTCCCCATGGAAAATGGCCTCCATTTCTGGCCTCTTGCCCTGACCAATAGGGTGGTGCCCAGCAAGAAAATTGCAATCTTTGCTGGATTTCTCCAAATCTAAAGCTGCCAATAAGTAGTACCCTGCAAGTCCTTAGAGCCCCAAAGGCCACCTTTCATCTGACACCCAGACCCTGGGGAAAGGACTTCTTTTGCCCATGCAACATGGCCTCTCTTTGCAGCCATTTGCCCTGGCCCACAGGGCAGTGCCCAGTGAGAAATTTTTTAACATTGCTGGATTCCTGCAGAACTAACGCTGTTGGCAACTAGGAGCTTGCAAGTCATTAGAGCCCCAAAGGCCACCTTTCATCTGACACCCAGACCCTGGGGACAGGACTTCATTTTCCCCAGGGAAAATTGGATCAGTTTGAGGCCACTGGCCCTGGCCATCTGCATCGTTCCCGGTGTGAAATTTGCAATCATGGCGGATTTTCTCCAAAAGTAAAGCTGCTGGCAACGAGGACCCTGGAAGTCCTTAGAGCCCCAAAGGCCACCTTTCATCTGACACCCAGACCCTGGGGAAAGGACTTCTTTTGCCCATGCAAAATGGCCTCTCTTTGCAGCCATTTGCCCTGGCCCACAGGGCAGTGCCCAGTGAGAAATTTTTTAACATTGCTGGATTCCTGCAGAACTAACGCTGTTGGCAACTAGGAGCTTGCAAGTCATTACAGCCCCAAAGGCCACCTTTCATCTGACACCCAGACCCTGGGGAAAGGACTTCTTTTTCCCATGGAAAATGACCTCCGTTTGCAGCCTATCACCCTGGCAGAACGTGGGGAGCCAAGCTAGAATTACCAAATCTTTGCTGGATTTTTCCAAAAGTAAAGCTGGCAGCAACTAGGATCCTGTAAGTACTTAGAGACTCAAAGGCCACCTTGAACATAGTACTGAGACCCTGAGGAAACGACATTTTTCCCATGGAAAAATCTGCATCGATCCCGGTGTGAAATTTGCAATCATGGCTGATTTTCTCCAAAAGTAAAGCTGCCAGCAACAAGAGCTTGCAAGTCCTTAGAGCCCCAAAGGCCACCTTTCATCTGACACCCAGACCCTGGGGACATGACTCATTTTCCCCATGCAAAATGGCGTCCGTTTGAGGCCACTCGCCCTGGCCATCTGCATCGTTCCCGGTGTGACATTTGCAAACTCGGCTGATTTTCTCCACAAGTAAAGCTGCTGGCAATGAGGACTCTGCAACTCCTTAGGGCCCCAAATGCAGCCTTTCATCTGATACGCAGACCCTGGGCCAATGACTTCATTTTCCCCATGGAAAATGGCCTCCATTTCTGGCCTCTTTTCTTGACCAATATGGTGGTGCCCAGCAAGAAATTTGCAATCTTTGCTGGATTTCTCCAAATCTAAAGCTGCCAATAAGTAGTACCCTGCAAGTCCTTAGAGCCCCAAAGGCCACCTTTCATCTGACACCCAGACCCTGGGGACAGGACTTCTTTTGCCCATGCAAAATGGCCTCTCTTTGCAGCCATTTGCCCTGGCCCACAGGGCAGTGCCCAGTGAGAAAATTTTTAACATTGCTGGATTCCTGCAGAACTAACGCTCTTGGCAACTAGGAGCTTGCAAGTCCTTAGAGCCCCAAAGGCCACCTTTCATCTGACACCCAGACCCTGGGGACAGGACTTCTTTTTCCCATGCAAAATGGCCTCCGTTTGCAGCCTATCACCCTGGCAGAAAGTGGGGAGCCAAGCTAGAATTACCAAATCTTTGCTGGATTTTTCCAAAAGTAAAGCTGGCAGCAACTAGGATCCTGTAAGTACTTAGAGCCTCAAAGGCCACCTTGAACATAGTACTGAGACCCTGAGGAAAGGACATTTTTCCCATGGAAAAATCTGCATTGATCCCGGTGTGAAATTTGCAATCATGGCTGATTTTCTCCAAAAGTAAAGCTGCCAGCAACAAGAGCTTGCAAGTCCTTAGAGCCCCAAAGGCCACCTTTCATCTGACACCCAGACCCTGGGGACATGACTTCATTTTCCCCAGGGAAAATTGGCCCACTTTGAGGCCACTCGCCCTGGCCATCTGCATCGTTCCCGGTGTGACATTTGCAAACTCGGCTGATTTTCTCCAAAAGTAAAGCTGCTGGCAATGAGGACCCGGGAAGTCCTTAGAGCCCCAAATGCCACCTTTCATCTGACACCCAGACTCTGGGCCAATGACTTCATTTTCCCCATGGAAAATGGCCTCCATTTCTGGCCTCTTGCCCTGACCAATAGGGTGGTGCCCAGCAAGAAATTTGCAATCTTTGCTGGATTTCTCCAAAAGTAAAGCTTCTGGCAACGAGGACCCTGCAACTCCTTAGGGCCCCAGATACCACCGTTCATCTGATACGCAGACCCTGGGCCAATGACTTCATTTTCCCCATGGAAAATGGCCTCCATTTCTGGCCTCTTGCCCTGACCAATAGGGTGGTGCCCAGCAAGAAATTTGCAATCTTTGCTGGATTTCTCCAAATCTAAAGCTGCCAATAAGTAGTACCCTGCAAGTCCTTAGAGCCCCAAAGGCCACCTTTCATCTGACACCCAGACCCTGGGGAAAGGACTTCTTTTGCCCATGCAACATGGCCTCTCTTTGCAGCCATTTGCCCTGGCCCACAGGGCAGTGCCCAGTGAGAAATTTTTTAACATTGCTGGATTCCTGCAGAACTAACGCTGTTGGCAACTAGGAGCTTGCAAGTCATTAGAGCCCCAAAGGCCACCTTTCATCTGACACCCAGACCCTGGGGACAGGACTTCATTTTCCCCAGGGAAAATTGGATCAGTTTGAGGCCACTCGCCCTGGCCATCTGCATCGTTCCCGGTGTGAAATTTGCAATCATGGCGGATTTTCTCCAAAAGTAAAGCTGCTGGCAACGAGGACCTTGGAAGTCCTTAGAGCCCCAAAGGCCACCTTTCATCTGACACCCAGACCCTGGGGAAAGGACTTCTTTTGCCCATGCAAAATGGCCTCTCTTTGCAGCCATTTGCCCTGGTCCACAGGGCAGTGCCCAGTGAGAAAATTTTTAACATTGCTGGATTCCTGCAGAACTAACGCTGTTGGCAACTAGGAGCTTGCAAGTCATTACAGCCCCAAAGGCCACCTTTCATCTGACACCCAGACCCTGGGGACAGGACTTCTTTTTCCCATGCAAAATGGCCTCCGTTTCCAACCACTCACCTTGGCAGAAAGTGGGGAGCCAAGCTAGAATTACCAAATCTTTGCTGGATTTTTCCAAAAGTAAAGCTGGCAGCAACTAGGATCCTGTAAGTACTTAGAGCCTCAAAGGCCACCTTGAACATAGTACTGAGACCCTGAGGAAAGGACATTTTTCCCATGGAAAAATCTGCATCGATCCCGGTGTGAAATTTGCAATCATGGCTGATTTTCTCCAAAAGTAAAGCTGCCAGCAACAAGAGCTTGCAAGTCCTTAGAGCCCCAAAGGCCACCTTTCATCTGACACCCAGACTCTGGGGTCATGACTTCATTTTGCCCAGGGAAAATTGGCCCACTTTGAGGCCACTTGCCCTGGCCATCTGCATCGTTCCCGGTGTGACATTTGCAACCTCGGCTGATTTTCTCCAAAAGTAAAGCTGCTGGCAATGAGGACCCGGGAAGTCCTTAGAGCCCCAAAGGCCAGCTTTCATCTGACACCCAGACCCTGGGCCAATTACTTCATTTTCCCCATGGAAAATCGCCTCCATTTCTGGCCTCTTGCCCTGACCAATAGGGTGGTGCCCAGCAAGAAATTTGCAATCTTTCCTGGATTTCTCCAAAAGTAAAGCTTCTGGCAACGAGGACCCTGCAACTCCTTAGGGCCCCAGATGCCACCGTTCATCTGATACGCAGACCCTGGGCCAATGACTTCATTTTCCCCATGGAAAATGGCCTCCATTTCTGGCCTCTTGTCTTGACCAATAGGGTGGTGCCCAGCAAGAAAATTGCAATCTTTGCTGGATTTCTCCAAATCTAAAGCTGCCAATAAGTAGTACCCTGCAAGTCCTTAGAGCCCCAAAGGCCACCTTTCATCTGACACCCAGACCCTGGGGAAAGGACTTCTTTTGCCCATGCAACATGGCCTCTCTTTGCAGCCATTTGCCCTGGCCCACAGGGCAGTGCCCAGTGAGAAATTTTTTAACATTGCTGGATTCCTGCAGAACTAACGCTGTTGGCAACTAGGAGCTTGCAAGTCATTAGAGCCCCAAAGGCCACCTTTCATCTGACACCCAGACCCTGGGGACAGGACTTCATTTTCCCCAGGGAAAATTGGATCAGTTTGAGGCCACTCGCCCTGGCCATCTGCATCGTTCCCGGTGTGAAATTTGCAATCATGGCGGATTTTCTCCAAAAGTAAAGCTGCTGGCAACGAGGACCCTGGAAGTCCTTAGAGCCCCAAAGGCCACCTTTCATCTGACACCCAGACCCTGGGGAAAGGACTTCTTTTGCCCATGCAAAATGGCCTCTCTTTGCAGCCATTTGCCCTGGCCCACAGGGCAGTGCCCAGTGAGAAATTTTTTAACATTGCTGGATTCCTGCAGAACTAACGCTGTTGGCAACTAGGAGCTTGCAAGTCATTAGAGCCCCAAAGGCCACCTTTCATCTGACACCCAGACCCTGGGGAAAGGACTTCTTTTTCCCATGGAAAATGACCTCCGTTTGCACCCTATCACCCTGGCAGAACGTGGGGAGCCAAGCTAGAATTACCAAATCTTTGCTGGATTTTTCCAAAAGTAAAGCTGGCAGCAACTAGGATCCTGTAAGTACTTAGAGCCTCAAAGGCCACCTTGAACATAGTACTGAGACCCTGAGGAAAGGACATTTTTCCCATGGAAAAATCTGCATCGTTCCCGGTGTGAAATTTGCAATCATGGCTGATTTTCTCCAAAAGTAAAGCTGCCAGCAACAAGAGCTTGCAAGTCCTTAGAGCCCCAAAGGCCACCTTTCATCTGACACCCAGACCCTGGGGACATGACTCATTTTCCCCATGCAAAATGGCGTCCGTTTGAGGCCACTCGCCCTGGCCATCTGCATCGTTCCCGGTGTGACATTTGCAACCTCGGCTGATTTTCTCCACAAGTAAAGCTGCTGGCAATGAGGACTCTGCAACTCCTTAGGGCCCCAAATGCAGCCTTTCATCTGATACGCAGACCCTGGGCCAATGACTTCATTTTCCCCATGGAAAATGGCCTCCATTTCTGGCCTCTTTTCTTGACCAATATGGTGGTGCCCAGCAAGAAATTTGCAATCTTTGCTGGATTTCTCCAAATCTAAAGCTGCCAATAAGTAGTACCCTGCAAGTCCTTAGAGCCCCAAAGGCCACCTTTCATCTGACACCCAGACCCTGGGGACAGGACTTCTTTTGCCCATGCAAAATGGCCTCTCTTTGCAGCCATTTGCCCTGGCCCACAGGGCAGTGCCCAGTGAGAAAATTTTTAACATTGCTGGATTCCTGCAGAACTAACGCTCTTGGCAACTAGGAGCTTGCAAGTCCTTAGAGCCCCAAAGGCCACCTTTCATCTGACACCCAGACCCTGGGGACAGGACTTCTTTTTCCCATGCAAAATGGCCTCCGTTTGCAGCCTATCACCCTGGCAGAAAGTGGGGAGCCAAGCTAGAATTACCAAATCTTTGCTGGATTTTTCCAAAAGTAAAGCTGGCAGCAACTAGGATCCTGTAAGTACTTAGAGCCTCAAAGGCCACCTTGAACATAGTACTGAGACCCTGAGGAAACGACATTTTTCCCATGGAAAAATCTGCATTGATCCCGGTGTGAAATTTGCAATCATGGCTGATTTTCTCCAAAAGTAAAGCTGCCAGCAACAAGAGCTTGCAAGTCCTTAGAGCCCCAAAGGCCACCTTTCATCTGACACCCAGACCCTGGGGACATGACTTCATTTTCCCCAGGGAAAATTGGCCCACTTTGAGGCCACTCGCCCTGGCCATCTGCATCGTTCCCGGTGTGACATTTGCAAACTCGGCTGATTTTCTCCAAAAGTAAAGCTGCTGGCAATGAGGACCCGGGAAGTCCTTAGAGCCCCAAATGCCACCTTTCATCTGACACCCAGACTCTGGGCCAATGACTTCATTTTCCCCATGGAAAATGGCCTCCATTTCTGGCCTCTTGCCCTGACCAATAGGGTGGTGCCCAGCAAGAAATTTGCAATCTTTGCTGGATTTCTCCAAAAGTAAAGCTTCTGGCAACGAGGACCCTGCAACTCCTTAGGGCCCCAGATGCCACCGTTCATCTGATACGCAGACCCTGGGCCAATGACTTCATTTTCCCCATGGAAAATGGCCTCCATTTCTGGCCTCTTGCCCTGACCAATAGGGTGGTGCCCAGCAAGAAATTTGCAATCTTTGCTGGATTTCTCCAAATCTAAAGCTGCCAATAAGTAGTACCCTGCAAGTCCTTAGAGCCCCAAAGGCCACCTTTCATCTGACACCCAGACCCTGGGGAAAGGACTTCTTTTGCCCATGCAACATGGCCTCTCTTTGCAGCCATTTGCCCTGGCCCACAGGGCAGTGCCCAGTGAGAAATTTTTTAACATTGCTGGATTCCTGCAGAACTAACGCTCTTGGCAACTAGGAGCTTGCAAGTCATTAGAGCCCCAAAGGCCACCTTTCATCTGACACCCAGAACCTGGGGACAGGACTTCATTTTCCCCAGGGAAAATTGGATCAGTTTGAGGCCACTCGCCCTGGCCATCTGCATCGTTCCCGGTGTGAAATTTGCAATCATGGCGGATTTTCTCCAAAAGTAAAGCTGCTGGCAACGAGGACCTTGGAAGTCCTTAGAGCCCCAAAGGCCACCTTTCATCTGACACCCAGACCCTGGGGAAAGGACTTCTTTTGCCCATGCAAAATGGCCTCTCTTTGCAGCCATTTGCCCTGGTCCACAGGGCAGTGCCCAGTGAGAAAATTTTTAACATTGCTGGATTCCTGCAGAACTAACGCTGTTGGCAACTAGGACCTTGCAAGTCATTACAGCCCCAAAGGCCACCTTTCATCTGACACCCAGACCCTGGGGACAGGACTTCTTTTTCCCATGCAAAATGGCCTCCGTTTCCAACCACTCACCTTGGCAGAAAGTGGGGAGCCAAGCTAGAATTACCAAATCTTTGCTGGATTTTTCCAAAAGTAAAGCTGGCAGCAACTAGGATCCTGTAAGTACTTAGAGCCTCAAAGGCCACCTTGAACATAGTACTGAGACCCTGAGGAAAGGACATTTTTCCCATGGAAAAATCTGCATCGTTCCCGGTGTGAAATTTGCAATCATGGCTGATTTTCTCCAAAAGTAAAGCTGCCAGCAACAAGAGCTTGCAAGTCCTTAGAGCCCCAAAGGCCACCTTTCATCTGACACCCAGACTCTGGGGTCATGACTTCATTTTGCCCAGGGAATATTGGCCCACTTTGAGGCCACTTGCCCTGGCCATCTGCATCGTTCCCGGTGTGACATTTGCAACCTCGGCTGATTTTCTCCAAAAGTAAAGCTGCTGGCAATGAGGACCCGGGAAGTCCTTAGAGCCCTAAATGCCACCTTTCATCTGACACCCAGACCCTGGGCCAATTACTTCATTTTCCCCATCGAAAATCGCCTCCATTTCTGGCCTCTTGCCCTGACCAATAGGGTGGTGCCCAGCAAGAAATTTGCAATCTTTGCTGGATTTCTCCAAATCTAAAGCTGCCAATAAGTAGTACCCTGCAAGTCCTTAGAGCCCCAAAGGCCACCTTTCATCTGACACCCAGACCCTGGGGACAGGACTTCTTTTGCCCATGCAAAATGGCCTCTCTTCGCAGCCATTTGCCCTGGCCCACAGGGCAGTGCCCAGTGAGAAAATTTTTAACATTGCTGGATTCCTGCAGAACTAACGCTCTTGGCAACTAGGAGCTTGCAAGTCATTAGAGCCCCAAAGGCCACCTTTCATCTGACACCCAGACCCTGGGGAAAGGACTTCTTTTTCCCATGGAAAATGACCTCCGTTTGAAGCCTATCACCCTGGCAGAAAGTGGGGAGCCAAGCTAGAATTACCAAATCTTTGCTGGATTTTTCCAAAAGTAAAGCTGGCAGCAACTAGGATCCTGTAAGTACTTAGAGCCTCAAAGGCCACCTTGAACATAGTACTGAGACCCTGAGGAAACGACATTTTTCCCATGGAAAAATCTGCATCGATCCCGGTGTGAAATTTGCAATCATGGCTGATTTGCTCCAAAAGTAAAGCTGCCAGCAACAAGAGCTTGCAAGTCCTTAGAGCCCCAAAGGCCACCTTTCATCTGACACCCAGACCCTGGGGACATGACTCATTTTCCCCATGCAAAATGGCGTCCGTTTGAGGCCACTCGCCCTGGCCATCTGCATCGTTCCCGGTGTGACATTTGCAACCTCGGCTGATTTTCTCCACAAGTAAAGCTGCTGGCAATGAGGACTCTGCAACTCCTTAGGGCCCCAAATGCAGCCTTTCATCTGATATGCAGACCCTGGGCCAATGACTTCATTTTCCCCATGGAAAATGGCCTCCATTTCTGGCCTCTTTTCTTGACCAATAGGGTGGTGCCCAGCAAGAAATTTGCAATCTTTGCTGGATTTCTCCAAATCTAAAGCTGCCAATAAGTAGTACCCTGCAAGTCCTTAGAGCCCCAAAGGCCACCTTTCATCTGACACCCAGACCCTGGGGACAGGACTTCTTTTGCCCATGCAAAATGGCCTCTCTTTGCAGCCATTTGCCCTGGCCCACAGGGCAGTGCCCAGTGAGAAAATTTTTAACATTGCTGGATTCCTGCAGAACTAACGCTCTTGGCAACTAGGAGCTTGCAAGTCCTTAGAGCCCCAAAGGCCACCTTTCATCTGACACCCAGACCCTGGGGACAGGACTTCTTTTCCCCATGGAAAATGGCCTCCGTTTGCAGCCTATCACCCTGGCAGAAAGTGGGGAGCCAAGCTAGAATTACCAAATCTTTGCTGGATTTTTCCAAAAGTAAAGCTGGCAGCAACTAGGATCCTGTAAGTACTTAGAGCCTCAAAGGCCACCTTGAACATAGTACTGAGACCCTGAGGAAAGGACATTTTTCCCATGGAAAAATCTGCATTGATCCCGGTGTGAAATTTGCAATCATGGCTGATTTTCTCCAAAAGTAAAGCTGCCAGCAACAAGAGCTTGCAAGTCCTTAGAGCCCCAAAGGCCACCTTTCATCTGACACCCAGACCCTGGGGACAGGACTTCATTTTCCCCAGGAAAAATTGGCCCACTTTGAGGCCACTCGCCCTGGCCATCTGCATCGTTCCCGGTGTGACATTTGCAAACTCGGCTGATTTTCTCCAAAAGTAAAGCTGCTGGCAATGAGGACCCGGGAAGTCCTTAGAGCCCCAAATGCCACCTTTCATCTGACACCCAGACTCTGGGCCAATGACTTCATTTTCCCCATGGAAAATGGCCTCCATTTCTGGCCTCTTGCCCTGACCAATAGGGTGGTGCCCAGCAAGAAATTTGCAATCTTTGCTGGATTTCTCCAAAAGTAAAGCTGCTGGCAACGAGGACCCTGCAACTCCTTAGGGCCCCAGATGCCACCGTTCATCTGATACGCAGACCCTGGGCCAATGACTTCATTTTCCCCATGGAAAATGGCCTCCATTTCTGGCCTCTTGCCCTGACCAATAGGGTGGTGCCCAGCAAGAAATTTGCAATCTTTGCTGGATTTCTCCAAATCTAAAGCTGCCAATAAGTAGTACCCTGCAAGTCCTTAGAGCCCCAAAGGCCACCTTTCATCTGACACCCAGACCCTGGGGACAGGACTTCTTTTGCTCATGCAAAATGGCCTCTCTTTGCAGCCATTTGCCCTGGTCCACAGGGCAGTGCCCAGTGAGAAAATTTTTAACATTGCTGGATTCCTGCAGAACTAACGCTCTTGGCAACTAGGAGCTTGCAAGTCCTTAGAGCCCCAAAGGCCACCTTTCATCTGACACCCAGACCCTGGGGACAGGACTTCTTTTTCCCATGCAAAATGACCTCCGTTTGCAGCCACTCACCCTGGCAGAAAGTGGGGAGCCAAGCTAGAATTACCAAATCTTTGCTGGATTTTTCCAAAAGTAAAGCTGGCAGCAACTAGGATCCTGTAAGTACTTAGAGCCTCAAAGGCCACCTTGAACATAGTACTGAGACCCTGAGGAAAGGACATTTTTCCCATGGAAAAATCTGCATCGATCCCGGTGTGAAATTTGCAATCATGGCTGATTTTCTCCAAAAGTAAAGCTGCAAGCAACAAGAGCTTGCAAGTCCTTAGAGCCCTAAAGGCCACCTTTCATCTGACACCCAGACTCTGGGGTCATGACTTCATTTTCCCCATGCAAAATGGGGTCAGTTTGAGGCCACGCGCCCTGGCCATCTGCATCGTTCCCGGTGTGACATTTGCAAACTCGGCTGATTTTCTCCAAAAGTAAAGCTGCTGGCAACGAGGACCCTGCAACTCCTTAGGGCCCCAGATGCCACCTTTCATCTGACACCCAGACCCTGGGCCAATGACTTCATTTTCCCCATGGAAAATGGCCTCCATTTCTGGCCTCTTGCCCTGACCAATAGGGTGGTGCCCAGCAAGAAATTTGCAATCTTTGCTGGATTTCTCCAAATCTAAAGCTGCCAATAAGTAGTACCCTGCAAGTCCTTAGAGCCCCAAAGGCCACCTTTCATCTGACACCCAGACCCTGGGGACAGGACTTCTTTTGCCCATGCAAAATGGCCTCTCTTTGCAGCCATTTGCCCTGGCCCACAGGGCAGTGCCCAGTGAGAAAATTTTTAACATTGCTGGATTCCTGCAGAACTAACGCTCTTGGCAACTAGGAGCTTGCAAGTCCTTAGAGCCCCAAAGGCCACCTTTCATCTGACACCCAGACCCTGGGGACAGGACTTCATTTTCCCCAGGAAAAATTGGCCCACTTTGAGGCCACTCGCCCTGGCCATCTGCATCGTTCCCGGTGTGACATTTGCAAACTCGGCTGATTTTCTCCAAAAGTAAAGCTGCTGGCAATGAGGACCCGGGAAGTCCTTAGAGCCCCAAATGCCACCTTTCATCTGACACCCAGACTCTGGGCCAATGACTTCATTTTCCCCATGGAAAATGGCCTCCATTTCTGGCCTCTTGCCCTGACCAATAGGGTGGTGCCCAGCAAGAAATTTGCAATCTTTGCTGGATTTCTCCAAAACTAAGGCTGCTGGCAACGAGGACCCTGCAACTCCTTAGGGCCCCAGATGCCACCGTTCATCTGATACGCAGACCCTGGGCCAATGACTTCATTTTCCCCATGGAAAATGGCCTCCATTTCTGGCCTCTTGCCCTGACCAATAGGGTGGTGCCCAGCAAGAAATTTGCAATCTTTGCTGGATTTCTCCAAATCTAAAGCTGCCAATAAGTAGTACCCTGCAAGTCCTTAGAGCCCCAAAGGCCACCTTTCATCTGACACCCAGACCCTGGGGACAGGACTTCTTTTGCTCATGCAAAATGGCCTCTCTTTGCAGCCATTTGCCCTGGTCCACAGGGCAGTGCCCAGTGAGAAAATTTTTAACATTGCTGGATTCCTGCAGAACTAACGCTCTTGGCAACTAGGAGCTTGCAAGTCCTTAGAGCCCCAAAGGCCACCTTTCATCTGACACCCAGACCCTGGGGACAGGACTTCTTTTTCCCATGCAAAATGACCTCCGTTTGCAGCCACTCACCCTGGCAGAAAGTGGGGAGCCAAGCTAGAATTACCAAATCTTTGCTGGATTTTTCCAAAAGTAAAGCTGGCAGCAACTAGGATCCTGTAAGTACTTAGAGCCTCAAAGGCCACCTTGAACATAGTACTGAGACCCTGAGGAAACGACATTTTTCCCATGGAAAAATCTGCATTGATCCCGGTGTGAAATTTGCAATCATGGCTGATTTTCTCCAAAAGTAAAGCTGCCAGCAACAAGAGCTTGCAAGTCCTTAGAGCCCCAAAGGCCACCTTTCATCTGACACCCAGACCCTGGGGACATGACTTCATTTTCCCCAGGGAAAATTGGCCCACTTTGAGGCCACTCGCCCTGGCCATCTGCATCGTTCCCGGTGTGACATTTGCAAACTCGGCTGATTTTCTCCAAAAGTAAAGCTGCTGGCAATGAGGACCCGGGAAGTCCTTAGAGCCCCAAATGCCACCTTTCATCTGACACCCAGACTCTGGGCCAATGACTTCATTTTCCCCATGGAAAATGGCCTCCATTTCTGGCCTCTTGCCCTGACCAATAGGGTGGTGCCCAGCAAGAAATTTGCAATCTTTGCTGGATTTCTCGAAAAGTAAAGCTTCTGGCAACGAGGACCCTGCAACTCCTTAGGGCCCCAGATGCCACCGTTCATCTGATACGCAGACCCTGGGCCAATGACTTCATTTTCCCCATGGAAAATGGCCTCCATTTCTGGCCTCTTGCCCTGACCAATAGGGTGGTGCCCAGCAAGAAATTTGCAATCTTTGCTGGATTTCTCCAAATCTAAAGCTGCCAATAAGTAGTACCCTGCAAGTCCTTAGAGCCCCAAAGGCCACCTTTCATCTGACACCCAGACCCTGGGGAAAGGACTTCTTTTGCCCATGCAACATGGCCTCTCTTTGCAGCCATTTGCCCTGGCCCACAGGGCAGTGCCCAGTGAGAAATTTTTTAACATTGCTGGATTCCTGCAGAACTAACGCTGTTGGCAACTAGGAGCTTGCAAGTCATTAGAGCCCCAAAGGCCACCTTTCATCTGACACCCAGACCCTGGGGACAGGACTTCATTTTCCCCAGGGAAAATTGGATCAGTTTGAGGCCACTGGCCCTGGCCATCTGCATCGTTCCCGGTGTGAAATTTGCAATCATGGCGGATTTTCTCCAAAAGTAAAGCTGCTGGCAACGAGGACCTTGGAAGTCCTTAGAGCCCCAAAGGCCACCTTTCATCTGACACCCAGACCCTGGGGAAAGGACTTCTTTTGCCCATGCAAAATGGCCTCTCTTTGCAGCCATTTGCCCTGGTCCACAGGGCAGTGCCCAGTGAGAAAATTTTTAACATTGCTGGATTCCTGCAGAACTAACGCTGTTGGCAACTAGGAGCTTGCAAGTCATTACAGCCCCAAAGGCCACCTTTCATCTGACACCCAGACCCTGGGGACAGGACTTCTTTTTCCCATGCAAAATGGCCTCCGTTTCCAACCACTCACCTTGGCAGAAAGTGGGGAGCCAAGCTAGAATTACCAAATCTTTGCTGGATTTTTCCAAAAGTAAAGCTGGCAGCAACTAGGATCCTGTAAGTACTTAGAGCCTCAAAGGCCACCTTGAACATAGTACTGAGACCCTGAGGAAAGGACATTTTTCCCATGGAAAAATCTGCATCGTTCCCGGTGTGAAATTTGCAATCATGGCTGATTTTCTCCAAAAGTAAAGCTGCCAGCAACAAGAGCTTGCAAGTCCTTAGAGCCCCAAAGGCCACCTTTCATCTGACACCCAGACTCTGGGGTCATGACTTCATTTTGCCCAGGGAAAATTGGCCCACTTTGAGGCCACTTGCCCTGGCCATCTGCATCGTTCCCGGTGTGACATTTGCAACCTCGGCTGATTTTCTCCAAAAGTAAAGCTGCTGGCAATGAGGACCCGGGAAGTCCTTAGAGCCCTAAATGCCACCTTTCATCTGACACCCAGACCCTGGGCCAATTACTTCATTTTCCCCATCGAAAATCGCCTCCATTTCTGGCCTCTTGCCCTGACCAATAGGGTGGTGCCCAGCAAGAAATTTGCAATCCTTGCTGGATTTCTCCAAATCTAAAGCTGCCAATAAGTAGTACCCTGCAAGTCCTTAGAGCCCCAAAGGCCACCTTTCATCTGACACCCAGACCCTGGGGACAGGACTTCTTTTGCCCATGCAAAATGGCCTCTCTTCGCAGCCATTTGCCCTGGCCCACAGGGCAGTGCCCAGTGAGAAAATTTTTAACATTGCTGGATTCCTGCAGAACTAACGCTCTTGGCAACTAGGAGCTTGCAAGTCATTAGAGCCCCAAAGGCCACCTTTCATCTGACACCCAGACCCTGGGGAAAGGACTTCTTTTTCCCATGGAAAATGACCTCCGTTTGCAGCCTATCACCCTGGCAGAACGTGGGGAGCCAAGCTAGAATTACCAAATCTTTGCTGGATTTTTCCAAAAGTAAAGCTGGCAGCAACTAGGATCCTGTAAGTACTTAGAGACTCAAAGGCCACCTTGAACATAGTACTGAGACCCTGAGGAAACGACATTTTTCCCATGGAAAAATCTGCATCGATCCCGGTGTGAAATTTGCAATCATGGCTGATTTGCTCCAAAAGTAAAGCTGCCAGCAACAAGAGCTTGCAAGTCCTTAGAGCCCCAAAGGCCACCTTTCATCTGACACCCAGACCCTGGGGACATGACTCATTTTCCCCATGCAAAATGGCGTCCGTTTGAGGCCACTCGCCCTGGCCATCTGCATCGTTCCCGGTGTGACATTTGCAACCTCGGCTGATTTTCTCCACAAGTAAAGCTGCTGGCAATGAGGACCCTGCAACTCCTTAGGGCCCCAAATGCAGCCTTTCATCTGATATGCAGACCCTGGGCCAATGACTTCATTTTCCCCATGGAAAATGGCCTCCATTTCTGGCCTCTTTTCTTGACCAATAGGGTGGTGCCCAGCAAGAAATTTGCAATCTTTGCTGGATTTCTCCAAATCTAAAGCTGCCAATAAGTAGTACCCTGCAAGTCCTTAGAGCCCCAAAGGCCACCTTTCATCTGACACCCAGACCCTGGGGACAGGACTTCTTTTGCCCATGCAAAATGGCCTCTCTTTGCAGCCATTTGCCCTGGCCCACAGGGCAGTGCCCAGTGAGAAAATTTTTAACATTGCTGGATTCCTGCAGAACTAACGCTCTTGGCAACTAGGAGCTTGCAAGTCCTTAGAGCCCCAAAGGCCACCTTTCATCTGACACCCAGACCCTGGGGACAGGACTTCTTTTCCCCATGGAAAATGGCCTCCGTTTGCAGCCTATCACCCTGGCAGAAAGTGGGGAGCCAAGCTAGAATTACCAAATCTTTGCTGGATTTTTCCAAAAGTAAAGCTGGCAGCAACTAGGATCCTGTAAGTACTTAGAGCCTCAAAGGCCACCTTGAACATAGTACTGAGACCCTGAGGAAAGGACATTTTTCCCATGGAAAAATCTGCATTGATCCCGGTGTGAAATTTGCAATCATGGCTGATTTTCTCCAAAAGTAAAGCTGCCAGCAACAAGAGCTTGCAAGTCCTTAGAGCCCCAAAGGCCACCTTTCATCTGACACCCAGACCCTGGGGACAGGACTTCATTTTCCCCAGGAAAAATTGGCCCACTTTGAGGCCACTCGCCCTGGCCATCTGCATCGTTCCCGGTGTGACATTTGCAAACTCGGCTGATTTTCTCCAAAAGTAAAGCTGCTGGCAATGAGGACCCGGGAAGTCCTTAGAGCCCCAAATGCCACCTTTCATCTGACACCCAGACTCTGGGCCAATGACTTCATTTTCCCCATGGAAAATGGCCTCCATTTCTGGCCTCTTGCCCTGACCAATAGGGTGGTGCCCAGCAAGAAATTTGCAATCTTTGCTGGATTTCTCCAAAAGTAAAGCTGCTGGCAACGAGGACCCTGCAACTCCTTAGGGCCCCAGATGCCACCGTTCATCTGATACGCAGACCCTGGGCCAATGACTTCATTTTCCCCATGGAAAATGGCCTCCATTTCTGGCCTCTTGCCCTGACCAATAGGGTGGTGCCCAGCAAGAAATTTGCAATCTTTGCTGGATTTCTCCAAATCTAAAGCTGCCAATAAGTAGTACCCTGCAAGTCCTTAGAGCCCCAAAGGCCACCTTTCATCTGACACCCAGACCCTGGGGACAGGACTTCTTTTGCCCATGCAAAATGGCCTCTCTTTGCAGCCATTTGCCCTGGTCCACAGGGCAGTGCCCAGTGAGAAAATTTTTAACATTGCTGGATTCCTGCAGAACTAACGCTCTTGGCAACTAGGAGCTTGCAAGTCCTTAGAGCCCCAAAGGCCACCTTTCATCTGACACCCAGACCCTGGGGACAGGACTTCTTTTTCCCATGCAAAATGACCTCCGTTTGCAGCCACTCACCCTGGCAGAAAGTGGGGAGCCAAGCTAGAATTACCAAATCTTTGCTGGATTTTTCCAAAAGTAAAGCTGGCAGCAACTAGGATCCTGTAAGTACTTAGAGCCTCAAAGGCCACCTTGAACATAGTACTGAGACCCTGAGGAAAGGACATTTTTCCCATGGAAAAATCTGCATCGATCCCGGTGTGAAATTTGCAATCATGGCTGATTTTCTCCAAAAGTAAAGCTGCAAGCAACAAGAGCTTGCAAGTCCTTAGAGCCCTAAAGGCCACCTTTCATCTGACACCCAGACTCTGGGGTCATGACTTCATTTTCCCCATGCAAAATGGGGTCAGTTTGAGGCCACGCGCCCTGGCCATCTGCATCGTTCCCGGTGTGACATTTGCAAACTCGGCTGATTTTCTCCAAAAGTAAAGCTGCTGGCAACGAGGACCCTGCAACTCCTTAGGGCCCCAGATGCCACCTTTCATCTGACACCCAGACCCTGGGCCAATGACTTCATTTTCCCCATGGAAAATGGCCTCCATTTCTGGCCTCTTGCCCTGACCAATAGGGTGGTGCCCAGCAAGAAATTTGCAATCTTTGCTGGATTTCTCCAAATCTAAAGCTGCCAATAAGTAGTACCCTGCAAGTCCTTAGAGCCCCAAAGGCCACCTTTCATCTGACACCCAGACCCTGGGGAAAGGACTTCTTTTGCCCATGCAACATGGCCTCTCTTTGCAGCCATTTGCCCTGGCCCACAGGGCAGTGCCCAGTGAGAAATTTTTTAACATTGCTAGATTCCTGCAGAACTAACGCTGTTGGCAACTAGGAGCTTGCAAGTCATTAGAGCCCCAAAGGCCACCTTTCATCTGACACCCAGACCCTGGGGACAGGACTTCATTTTCCCCAGGGAAAATTGGATCAGTTTGAGGCCACTGGCCCTGGCCATCTGCATCGTTCCCGGTGTGAAATTTGCAATCATGGCGGATTTTCTCCAAAAGTAAAGCTGCTGGCAACGAGGACCCTGGAAGTCCTTAGAGCCCCAAAGGCCACCTTTCATCTGACACCCAGACCCTGGGGACAGGACTTCTTTTGCCCATGCAAAATGGCCTCTCTTTGCAGCCATTTGCCCTGGTCCACAGGGCAGTGCCCAGTGAGAAAATTTTTAACATTGCTGGATTCCTGCAGAACTAACGCTCTTGGCAACTAGGAGCTTGCAAGTCCTTAGAGCCCCAAAGGCCACCTTTCATCTGACACCCAGACCCTGGGGACAGGACTTCATTTTCCCCAGGAAAAATTGGCCCACTTTGAGGCCACTCGCCCTGGCCATCTGCATCGTTCCCGGTGTGACATTTGCAAACTCGGCTGATTTTCTCCAAAAGTAAAGCTGCTGGCAATGAGGACCCGGGAAGTCCTTAGAGCCCCAAATGCCACCTTTCATCTGACACCCAGACTCTGGGCCAATGACTTCATTTTCCCCATGGAAAATGGCCTCCATTTCTGGCCTCTTGCCCTGACCAATAGGGTGGTGCCCAGCAAGAAATTTGCAATCTTTGCTGGATTTCTCCAAAAGTAAAGCTGCTGGCAATGAGGACCCTGCAACTCCTTAGGGCCCCAGATGCCACCGTTCATCTGATACGCAGACCCTGGGCCAATGACTTCATTTTCCCCATGGAAAATGGCCTCCATTTCTGGCCTCTTGCCCTGACCAATAGGGTGGTGCCCAGCAAGAAATTTGCAATCTTTGCTGGATTTCTCCAAATCTAAAGCTGCCAATAAGTAGTACCCTGCAAGTCCTTAGAGCCCCAAAGGCCACCTTTCATCTGACACCCAGACCCTGGGGACAGGACTTCTTTTGCTCATGCAAAATGGCCTCTCTTTGCAGCCATTTGCCCTGGTCCACAGGGCAGTGCCCAGTGAGAAAATTTTTAACATTGCTGGATTCCTGCAGAACTAACGCTCTTGGCAACTAGGAGCTTGCAAGTCCTTAGAGCCCCAAAGGCCACCTTTCATCTGACACCCAGACCCTGGGGACAGGACTTCTTTTTCCCATGCAAAATGACCTCCGTTTGCAGCCACTCACCCTGGCAGAAAGTGGGGAGCCAAGCTAGAATTACCAAATCTTTGCTGGATTTTTCCAAAAGTAAAGCTGGCAGCAACTAGGATCCTGTAAGTACTTAGAGCCTCAAAGGCCACCTTGAACATAGTACTGAGACCCTGAGGAAAGGACATTTTTCCCATGGAAAAATCTGCATTGATCCCGGTGTGAAATTTGCAATCATGGCTGATTTTCTCCAAAAGTAAAGCTGCAAGCAACAAGAGCTTGCAAGTCCTTAGAGCCCCAAAGGCCACCTTTCATCTGACACCCAGACCCTGGGGACAGGACTTCATTTTCCCCAGGAAAAATTGGCCCACTTTGAGGCCACTCGCCCTGGCCATCTGCATCGTTCCCGGTGTGACATTTGCAAACTCGGCTGATTTTCTCCAAAAGTAAAGCTGCTGGCAATGAGGACCCGGGAAGTCCTTAGAGCCCCAAATGCCACCTTTCATCTGACACCCAGACTCTGGGCCAATGACTTCATTTTCCCCATGGAAAATGGCCTCCATTTCTGGCCTCTTGCCCTGACCAATAGGGTGGTGCCCAGCAAGAAATTTGCAATCTTTGCTGGATTTCTCCAAAAGTAAAGCTGCTGGCAACGAGGACCCTGCAACTCCTTAGGGCCCCAGATGCCACCGTTCATCTGATACGCAGACCCTGGGCCAATGACTTCATTTTCCCCATGGAAAATGGCCTCCATTTCTGGCCTCTTGCCCTGACCAATAGGGTGGTGCCCAGCAAGAAATTTGCAATCTTTGCTGGATTTCTCCAAATCTAAAGCTGCCAATAAGTAGTACCCTGCAAGTCCTTAGAGCCCCAAAGGCCACCTTTCATCTGACACCCAGACCCTGGGGACAGGACTTCTTTTGCCCATGCAAAATGGCCTCTCTTTGCAGCCATTTGCCCTGGCCCACAGGGCAATGCCCAGTGAGAAAATTTTTAACATTGCTGGATTCCTGCAGAACTAACGCTGTTGGCAACTAGGAGCTTGCAAGTCCTTAGAGCCCCAAAGGCCACCTTTCATCTGACACCCAGACCCTGGGGACAGGACTTCTTTTGCCCATGGAAAATGGCCTCCGTTTGCAGCCTATCACCCTGGCAGAAAGTGGGGAGCCAAGCTAGAATTACCAAATCTTTGCTGGATTTTTCCAAAAGTAAAGCTGGCAGCAACTAGGATCCTGTAAGTACTTAGAGCCTCAAAGGCCACCTTGAACATAGTACTGAGACCCTGAGGAAACGACATTTTTCCCATGGAAAAATCTGCATTGATCCCGGTGTGAAATTTGCAATCATGGCTGATTTTCTCCAAAAGTAAAGCTGCCAGCAACAAGAGCTTGCAAGTCCTTAGAGCCCCAAAGGCCACCTTTCATCTGACACCCAGACCCTGGGGACATGACTTCATTTTCCCCAGGAAAAATTGGCCCACTTTGAGGCCACTCGCCCTGGCCATCTGCATCGTTCCCGGTGTGACATTTGCAAACTCGGCTGATTTTCTCCAAAAGTAAAGCTGCTGGCAATGAGGACCCGGGAAGTCCTTAGAGCCCCAAATGCCACCTTTCATCTGACACCCAGACTCTGGGCCAATGACTTCATTTTCCCTATGGAAAATGGCCTCCATTTCTGGCCTCTTGCCCTGACCAATAGGGTGGTGCCCAGCAAGAAATTTGCAATCTTTGCTGGATTTCTCCAAAAGTAAAGCTTCTGGCAACGAGGACCCTGCAACTCCTTAGGGCCCCAGATGCCACCGTTCATCTGATACGCAGACCCTGGGCCAATGACTTCATTTTCCCCATGGAAAATGGCCTCAATTTCTGGCCTCTTGCCCTGACCAATAGGGTGGTGCCCAGCAAGAAATTTGCAATCTTTGCTGGATTTCTCCAAATCTAAAGCTGCCAATAAGTAGTACCCTGCAAGTCCTTAGAGCCCCAAAGGCCACCTTTCATCTGACACCCAGACCCTGGGGACAGGACTTCTTTTTCCCATGCAAAATGGCCTCCGTTTGCAGCCTATCACCCTGGCAGAAAGTGGGGAGCCAGGCTAGAATTACCAAATCTTTGCTGGATTTTTCCAAAAGTAAAGCTGGCAGCAACTAGGATCCTGTAAGTACTTAGAGCCTCAAAGGCCACCTTGAACATAGTACTGAGACCCTGAGGAAAGGACATTTTTCCCATGGAAAAATCTGCATCGATCCCGGTGTGAAATTTGCAATCATGGCTGATTTTCTCCAAAAGTAAAGCTGCAAGCAACAAGAGCTTGCAAGTCCTTAGAGCCCCAAAGGCCACCTTTCATCTGACACCCAGACTCTGGGGTCATGACTTCATTTTCCCCATGCAAAATGGGGTCAGTTTGAGGCCACTCGCCCTGGCCATCTGCATCGTTCCCGGTGTGATATTTGCAAACTCGGCTGATTTTCTCCAAAAGTAAAGCTGCTGGCAACGAGGACCCTGCAACTCCTTAGGGCCCCAGATGCCACCTTTCATCTGACACCCAGACCCTGGGCCAATGACTTCATTTTCCCCATGGAAAATGGCCTCCATTTCTGGCCTCTTGCCCTGACCAATAGGGTGGTGCCCAGCAAGAAATTTGCAATCTTTGCTGGATTTCTCCAAATCTAAAGCTGCCAAGAAGTAGAACCCTGCAAGTCCTTAGAGCCCCAAAGGCCACCTTTCATCTGACACCCAGACCCTGGGGAAAGGACTTCTTTTGCCCATGCAACATGGCCTCTCTTTGCAGCCATTTGCCCTGGCCCACAGGGCAGTGCCCAGTGAGAAATTTTTTAACATTGCTGGATTCCTGCAGAACTAACGCTCTTGGCAACTAGGAGCTTGCAAGTCATTAGAGCCCCAAAGGCCACCTTTCATCTGACACCCAGACCCTGGGGACAGGACTTCATTTTCCCCAGGGAAAATTGGATCAGTTTGAGGCCACTGGCCCTGGCCATCTGCATCGTTCCCGGTGTGAAATTTGCAATCATGGCGGATTCTCTCCAAAAGTAAAGCTGCTGGCAACGAGGACCCTGGAAGTCCTTAGAGCCCCAAAGGCCACCTTTCATCTGACACCCAGACCCTGGGGAAAGGACTTCTTTTGCCCATGCAAAATGGCCTCTCTTTGCAGCCATTTGCCCTGGCCCACAGGGCAGTGCCCAGTGAGAAAATTTTTAACATTGCTGGATTCCTGCAGAACTAACGCTCTTGGCAACTAGGAGCTTGCAAGTCATTAGAGCCCCAAAGGCCACCTTTCATCTGACACCCAGACCCTGGGGACAGGACTTCTTTTTCCCATGCAAAATGACCTCCGTTTGCAGCCACTCACCCTGGCAGAAAGTGGGGAGCCAAGCTAGAATTACCAAATCTTTGCTGGATTTTTCCAAAAGTAAAGCTGGCAGCAACTAGGATCCTGTAAGTACTTAGAGCCTCAAAGGCCACCTTGAACATAGTACTGAGACCCTGAGGAAAGGACATTTTTCCCATGGAAAAATCTGCATCGATCCCGGTGTGAAATTTGCAATCATGGCTGATTTTCTCCAAAAGTAAAGCTGCTGGCAACGAGGACCCTGGAAGTCCTTAGGGCCCCAAATGCCACCTTTCATCTGACACCCAGACCCTGGGCCAATGACTTCATTTTCCCCAGGGAAAATGGCCTCCATTTCTGGCCACTTGCCTTGACCAATAGTGTGGTGCCCAGCAAGAAATGTGCAATCTTTGCTGGATTTCTCCAAATCTAAAGCTGCCAATAAGTAGTACCCTGCAAGTCCTTAGAGCCCCAAAGGCCACCTTTCATCTGACACCCAGACCCTGGGGAAAGGACTTCTTTTGCCCATGCAAAATGGCCTCCCTTCGCAGCCATTTGCCCTGGCCCACAGGGCAGTGCCCAGTGAGAAATTTTTAACATTGCTGGATTCCTGCAGAACTAACGCTCTTGACAACTAGGAGCTTGCAAGTCATTAGAGCCCCAAAGGCCACCTTTCATCTGACACCCAGACCCTGGGGACAGGACTTCTTTTTCCCATGCAAAATGACCTCCGTTTGCAGCCACTCACCCTGGCAGAAAATGGAGAGCCAAGCTAGAAGTACCAAATCTTTGCTGGATTTTTCCAAAAGTAAAGCTGGCAGCAACTAGGATCCTGTAAGTACTTAGAGCCTCAAAGGCCACCTTGAACATAGTACTGAGACCCTGAGGAAAGGACATTTTTCCCATGGAAAAATCTGCATCGATCCTGGTGTGAAATTTGCAATCATGGCTGATTTGCTCCAAATGTAAAGCTGCCAGCAACAAGAGCTTGCAAGTCCTTAGAGCCCCAAAGGCCACCTTTCATCTGACACCCAGACCCTGGGGACAGGACTTCATTTTCCCCAGGGAAAATTGGCCCAGTTTGAGGCCACTCGCCCTGGCCATCTGCATCGTACCCGGTGTGACATTTGCAAACTCGGCTGATTTCTCCAAAACTAAAGCTGCTGGCAACGAGGACCGTGCAACTCCTTAGGGCCCCAGATGACACCTTTCATCTGATACGCAGACCCTGGGCCAATGACTTCATTTTCCCCATGGAAAATGGCCTCCATTTCTGGCCTCTTGCCCTGACCAATAGGGTGGTGCCCAGCAAGAAATTTGCAATCTTTGCTGGATTTCTCCAAATCTAAAGCTGCCAATAAGTAGTACCCTGCAAGTCCTTAGAGCCCCAAAGGCCACCTTTCATCTGACACCCAGACCCTGGGGACAGGACTTCTTTTGCCCATGCAAAATGGCCTCTCTTTGCAGCCATTTGCCCTGGCCCACAGGGCAGTGCCCAGTGAGAAATTTTTTAACATTGCTGGATTCCTGCAGAACTAACGCTCTTGGCAACTAGGAGCTTGCAAGTCATTAGAGCCCCAAAGGCCACCTTTCATCTGACACCCAGACCCTGGGGACAGGACTTCTTTTTCCCATGCAAAATGACCTCCGTTTGCAGCCACTCACCCTGGCAGAAAGTGGGGAGCCAAGCTAGAATCCACTCACCCTGGCAGAAAGTGGGGAGCCAAGCTAGAATTACCAAATCTTTGCTGGATTTTTCCAAAAGTAAAGCTGGCAGCAACTAGGATCCTGTAAGTACTTAGAGCCTCAAAGGCCACCTTGAACATAGTACTGAGACCCTGAGGAAACGACATTTTTCCCATGGAAAAATCTGCATCGATCCCGGTGTGAAATTTGCAATCATGGCTGATTTTCTCCAAAAGTAAAGCTGCAAGCAACAAGAGCTTGCAAGTCCTTAGAGCCCCAAAGGCCACCTTTCATCTGACACCCAGACTCTGGGGTCATGACTTCATTTTGCCCATGCAAAATGGGGTCAGTTTGAGGCCACTCGCCCTGGCCATCTGCATCGTTCCCGGTGTGACATTTGCAAACTCGGCTTATTTTCTCCAAAAGTAAAGCTGCTGGCAATGAGGACCCGGGAAGTCCTTAGAGCCCCAAATGCCACCTTTCATCTGACAGCCAGACTCTGGGCCAATGACTTCATTTTCCCCATGGAAAATGGCCTCCATTTCTGGCCTCTTGCCCTGACCAATAGGGTGGTGCCCAGCAAGAAATTTGCAATCTTTGCTGGATTTCTCCAAATCTAAAGCTGCCAATAAGTAGTACCCTGGAAGTCCTTAGAGCCCCAAAGGCCACCTTTCATCTGACACCCAGACCCTGGGGAAAGGACTTCTTTTGCCCATGCAACATGGCCTCTCTTTGCAGCCATTTGCCCTGGTCCACAGGGCAGTGCCCAGTGAGAAATTTTTTAACATTGCTGGATTCCTGCAGAACTAACGCTGTTGGCAACTAGGAGCTTGCAAGTCCTTAGAGCCCCAAAGGCCACCTTTCATCTGACACCCAGACCCTGGGGACAGGACTTCATTTTCCCCAGGGAAAATTGGATCAGTTTGAGGCCACTGGCCCTGGCCATCTGCATCGTTCCAGGTGTGAAATTTGCAATCATGGCGGATTTTCTCCAAAAGTAAAGCTGCTGGCAACGAGGACCCTGGAAGTCCTTAGAGCCCCAAAGGCCACCTTTCATCTGACACCCAGACCCTGGGGACAGGACTTCTTTTGCCCATGCAAAATGGCCTCTCTTTGCAGCCATTTGCCCTGGCCCACAGGGCAGTGCCCAGTGAGAAAATTTTTAACATTGCTGGATTCCTGCAGAACTAACGCTGTTGGCAACTAGGAGCTTGCAAGTCCTTAGAGCCCCAAAGGCCACCTTTCATCTGACACCCAGACCCTGGGGACAGGACTTCTTTTTCCCATGCAAAATGACCTCCGTTTGCAGCCACTCACCCTGGCAGAAAGTGGGGAGCCAAGCTAGAATTACCAAATCTTTGCTGGATTTTTCCAAAAGTAAAGCTGGCAGCAACTAGGATCCTGTAAGTACTTAGAGCCTCAAAGGCCACCTTGAACATAGTACTGAGACCCTGAGGAAAGGACATTTTTCCCATGGAAAAATCTGCATCGATCCCGGTGTGAAATTTGCAATCATGGCTGATTTTCTCCAAAAGTAAAGCTGCTGGCAACGAGGACCCTGGAAGTCCTTAGGGCCCCAAATGCCACCTTTCATCTGACACCCAGACCCTGGGCCAATGACTTCATTTTCCCCAGGGAAAATGGCCTCCATTTCTGGCCACTTGCCTTGACCAATAGTGTGGTGCCCAGCAAGAAATGTGCAATCTTTGCTGGATTTCTCCAAATCTAAAGCTGCCAATAAGTAGTACCCTGCAAGTCCTTAGAGCCCCAAAGGCCACCTTTCATCTGACACCCAGACCCTGGGGACAGGACTTCTTTTGCCCATGCAACATGGCCTCTCTTCGCAGCCATTTGCCCTGGCCCACAGGGCAGTGCCCAGTGAGAAATTTTTAACATTGCTGGATTCCTGCAGAACTAACGCTCTTGACAACTAGGAGCTTGCAAGTCATTAGAGCCCCAAAGGCCACCTTTCATCTGACACCCAGACCCTGGGGACAGGACTTCTTTTTCCCATGCAAAATGACCTCCGTTTGCAGCCACTCACCCTGGCAGAAAATGGAGAGCCAAGCTAGAATTACCAAATCTTTGCTGGATTTTTCCAAAAGTAAAGCTGGCAGCAACTAGGATCCTGTAAGTACTTAGAGCCTCAAAGGCCACCTTGAACATAGAACTGAGACCCTGAGGAAAGGACATTTTTCCCATGGAAAAATCTGCATCGATCCTGGTGTGAAATTTGCAATCATGGCTGATTTGCTCCAAAAGTAAAGCTGCCAGCAACAAGAGCTTGCAAGTCCTTAGAGCCCCAAAGGCCACCTTTCATCTGACACCCAGACCCTGGGGACAGGACTTCATTTTCCCCAGGGAAAATTGGCCCAGTTTGAGGCCACTCGCCCTGGCCATCTGCATCGTACCCGGTGTGACATTTGCAAACTCGGCTGATTTCTCCAAAACTAAAGCTGCTGGCAACGAGGACCCTGCAACTCCTTAGGGCCCCAGATGACACCTTTCATCTGATACGCAGACCCTGGGCCAATGACTTCATTTTCCCCATGGAAAATGGCCTCCATTTCTGGCCTCTTGCCCTGACCAATAGGGTGGTGCCCAGCAAGAAATTTGCAATCTTTGCTGGATTTCTCCAAATCTAAAGCTGCCAATAAGTAGTACCCTGCAAGTCCTTAGAGCCCCAAAGGCCACCTTTCATCTGACACCCAGACCCTGGGGACAGGACTTCTTTTGCCCATGCAAAATGGCCTCTCTTTGCAGCCATTTGCCCTGGCCCACAGGGCAGTGCCCAGTGAGAAATTTTTTAACATTGCTGGATTCCTGCAGAACTAACGCTCTTGGCAACTAGGAGCTTGCAAGTCCTTAGAGCCCCAAAGGCCACCTTTCATCTGACACCCAGACCCTGGGGACAGGACTTCTTTTTCCCATGCAAAATGACCTCCGTTTGCAGCCAGTCACCCTGGCAGAAAATGGAGAGCCAAGCTAGAAGTACCAAATCTTTGCTGGATTTTTCCAAAAGTAAAGCTGGCAGCAACTAGGATCCTGTAAGTACTTAGAGCCTCAAAGGCCACCTTGAACATAGTACTGAGACCCTGAGGAAACGACATTTTTCCCATGGAAAAATCTGCATCGATCCCGGTGTGAAATTTGCAATCATGGCTGATTTTCTCCAAAAGTAAAGCTGCAAGCAACAAGAGCTTGCAAGTCCTTAGAGCCCCAAAGGCCACCTTTCATCTGACACCCAGACTCTGGGGTCATGACTTCATTTTGCCCATGCAAAATGGGGTCAGTTTGAGGCCACTCGCCCTGGCCATCTGCATCGTTCCCGGTGTCACATTTGCAAACTCGGCTTATTTTCTCCAAAAGTAAAGCTGCTGGCAATGAGGACCCGGGAAGTCCTTAGAGCCCCAAATGCCACCTTTCATCTGACAGCCAGACTCTGGGCCAATGACTTCATTTTCCCCATGGAAAATGGCCTCCATTTCTGGCCTCTTGCCCTGACCAATAGGGTGGTGCCCAGCAAGAAATTTGCAATCTTTGCTGGATTTCTCCAAATCTAAAGCTGCCAATAAGTAGTACCCTGGAAGTCCTTAGAGCCCCAAAGGCCACCTTTCATCTGACACCCAGACCCTGGGGAAAGGACTTCTTTTGCCCATGCAACATGGCCTCTCTTTGCAGCCATTTGCCCTGGTCCACAGGGCAGTGCCCAGTGAGAAATTTTTTAACATTGCTGGATTCCTGCAGAACTAACGCTGTTGGCAACTAGGAGCTTGCAAGTCCTTAGAGCCCCAAAGGCCACCTTTCATCTGACACCCAGACCCTGGGGACAGGACTTCATTTTCCCCAGGGAAAATTGGATCAGTTTGAGGCCACTGGCCCTGGCCATCTGCATCGTTCCAGGTGTGAAATTTGCAATCATGGCGGATTTTCTCCAAAAGTAAAGCTGCTGGCAACGAGGACCCTGGAAGTCCTTAGAGCCCCAAAGGCCACCTTTCATCTGACACCCAGACCCTGGGGACAGGACTTCTTTTGCCCATGCAAAATGGCCTCTCTTTGCAGCCATTTGCCCTGGCCCACAGGGCAGTGCCCAGTGAGAAAATTTTTAACATTGCTGGATTCCTGCAGAACTAACGCTGTTGGCAACTAGGAGCTTGCAAGTCCTTAGAGCCCCAAAGGCCACCTTTCATCTGACACCCAGACCCTGGGGACAGGACTTCTTTTTCCCATGCAAAATGACCTCCGTTTGCAGCCACTCACCCTGGCAGAAAGTGGGGAGCCAAGCTAGAATTACCAAATCTTTGCTGGATTTTTCCAAAAGTAAAGCTGGCAGCAACTAGGATCCTGTAAGTACTTAGAGCCTCAAAGGCCACCTTGAACATAGTACTGAGACCCTGAGGAAAGGACATTTTTCCCATGGAAAAATCTGCATCGATCCCGGTGTGAAATTTGCAATCATGGCTGATTTTCTCCAAAAGTAAAGCTGCTGGCAACGAGGACCCTGGAAGTCCTTAGGGCCCCAAATGCCACCTTTCATCTGACACCCAGACCCTGGGCCAATGACTTCATTTTCCCCAGGGAAAATGGCCTCCATTTCTGGCCACTTGCCTTGACCAATAGTGTGGTGCCCAGCAAGAAATGTGCAATCTTTGCTGGATTTCTCCAAATCTAAAGCTGCCAATAAGTAGTACCCTGCAAGTCCTTAGAGCCCCAAAGGCCACCTTTCATCTGACACCCAGACCCTGGGGACAGGACTTCTTTTGCCCATGCAACATGGCCTCTCTTCGCAGCCATTTGCCCTGGCCCACAGGGCAGTGCCCAGTGAGAAATTTTTAACATTGCTGGATTCCTGCAGAACTAACGCTCTTGACAACTAGGAGCTTGCAAGTCATTAGAGCCCCAAAGGCCACCTTTCATCTGACACCCAGACCCTGGGGACAGGACTTCTTTTTCCCATGCAAAATGACCTCCGTTTGCAGCCACTCACCCTGGCAGAAAATGGAGAGCCAAGCTAGAATTACCAAATCTTTGCTGGATTTTTCCAAAAGTAAAGCTGGCAGCAACTAGGATCCTGTAAGTACTTAGAGCCTCAAAGGCCACCTTGAACATAGAACTGAGACCCTGAGGAAAGGACATTTTTCCCATGGAAAAATCTGCATCGATCCTGGTGTGAAATTTGCAATCATGGCTGATTTGCTCCAAAAGTAAAGCTGCCAGCAACAAGAGCTTGCAAGTCCTTAGAGCCCCAAAGGCCACCTTTCATCTGACACCCAGACCCTGGGGACAGGACTTCATTTTCCCCAGGGAAAATTGGCCCAGTTTGAGGCCACTCGCCCTGGCCATCTGCATCGTACCCGGTGTGACATTTGCAAACTCGGCTGATTTCTCCAAAACTAAAGCTGCTGGCAATGAGGACCCGGGAAGTCCTTAGAGCCCCAAATGCCACCTTTCATCTGACACCCAGACTCTGGGCCAATGACTTCATTTTCCCCATGGAAAATGGCCTCCATTTCTGGCCTCTTGCCCTGACCAATAGGGTGGTGCCCAGCAAGAAATTTGCAATCTTTGCTGGATTTCTCCAAATCTAAAGCTGCCAATAAGTAGTACCCTGCAAGTCCTTAGAGCCCCAAAGGCCACCTTTCATCTGACACCCAGACCCTGGGGAAAGGACTTCTTTTGCCCATGCAACATGGCCTCTCTTTGCAGCCATTTGCCCTGGTCCACAGGGCAGTGCCCAGTGAGAAATTTTTTAACATTGCTGGATTCCTGCAGAACTAACGCTCTTGGCAACTAGGAGCTTGCAAGTCATTAGAGCCCCAAAGGCCACCTTTCATCTGACACCCAGACCGTGGGGATATGACTTCATTTTCCCCAGGGAAAATTGGATCAGTTTGAGGCCACTGGCCCTGGCCATCTGCATCGTTCCCGGTGTGAAATTTGCAATCATGGCGGATTTTCTCCAAAAGTAAAGCTGCTGGCAACGAGGACCCTGGAAGTCCTTAGAGCCCCAAAGGCCACCTTTCATCTGACACCCAGACCCTGGGGACAGGACTTCTTTTGCCCATGCAAAATGGCCTCTCTTTGCAGCCATTTGCCCTGGTCCACAGGGCAGTGCCCAGTGAGAAAATTTTTAACATTGCTGGATTCCTGCAGAACTAACGCTCTTGGCAACTAGGAGCTTGCAAGTCCTTAGAGCCCCAAAGGCCACCTTTCATCTGACACCCAGACCCTGGGGACAGGACTTCTTTTTCCCATGCAAAATGACCTCCGTTTGCAGCCACTCACCCTGGCAGAAAGTGGGGAGCCAAGCTAGAATTACCAAATCTTTGCTGGATTTTTCCAAAAGTAAAGCTGGCAGCAACTAGGATCCTGTAAGTACTTAGAGCCTCAAAGGCCACCTTGAACATAGTACTGAGACCCTGAGGAAAGGACATTTTTCCCATGGAAAAATCTGCATCGATCCCGGTGTGAAATTTGCAATCATGGCTGATTTTCTCCAAAAGTAAAGCTGCAAGCAACAAGAGCTTGCAAGTCCTTAGAGCCCCAAAGGCCACCTTTCATCTGACACCCAGACCCTGGGGATATGACTTCATTTTCCCCAGGGAAAATTGGATCAGTTTGAGGCAACTCGCCCTGGCCATCTGCATCGTTCCCGGTGTGAAATTTGCAATCATCGCTTTTTTCTCCAAAAGTAAAGCTGCTGGCAACGAGGACCCTGGAAGTCCTTAGAGCCCCAAATGCCACCATTCATCTGACACCCAGACCCTGGGCCAATGACTTCATTTTCCCCAGGGAAAATCGCCTCCATTTCTGGCCTCTTGCCCTGACCAATAGGGTGGTGCCCAGCAAGAAATTTGCAATCTTTGCTGGATTTCTCCGAAACTAAAGCTGCCAATAAGTAGTACCCTGCAAGTCCTTAGAGCCCCAAAGGCCACCTTTCATCTGACACCCAGACACTGGGGAAAGGACTTCTTTTGCCCATGCAAAATGGCCTCTCTTCGCAGCCATTTGCCCTGGCCCACAGGGCAGTGCCCAGTGAGAAATTTTTAACATTGCTGGATTCCTGCAGAACTAACGCTCTTGACAACTAGGAGCTTGCAAGTCATTAGAGCCCCAAAGGCCACCTTTCATCTGACACCCAGACCCTGGGGACAGGACTTCTTTTTCCCATGCAAAATGACCTCCGTTTGCAGCCACTCACCCTGGCAGAAAATGGAGAGCCAAGCTAGAATTACCAAATCTTTGCTGGATTTTTCCAAAAGTAAAGCTGGCAGCAACTAGGATCCTGTAAGTACTTAGAGCCTCAAAGGCCACCTTGAACATAGTACTGAGACCCTGAGGAAAGGACATTTTTCCCATGGAAAAATCTGCATCGATCCTGGTGTGAAATTTGCAATCATGGCTGATTTGCTCCAAAAGTAAAGCTGCCAGCAACAAGAGCTTGCAAGTCCTTAGAGCCCCAAAGGCCACCTTTCATCTGACACCCAGACCCTGGGGACAGGACTTCATTTTCCCCAGGGAAAATTGGCCCAGTTTGAGGCCATTCGCCCTGGCCATCTGCATCGTTCCCGGTGTAACATTTGCAACCTCGGCTGATTTTCTCCACAAGTAAAGCTGCTGGCAATGAGGACTCTGCAACTCCTTAGGGCCCCAAATGCAGCCTTTCATCTGATACGCAGACCCTGGGCCAATGACTTCATTTTCCCCATGGAAAATGGCCTCCATTTCTGGCCTCTTGTCTTGACAAATAGGGTGGTGCCCAGCAAGAAATTTGCAATCTTTGCTGGATTTCTCCAAATCTAAAGCTGCCAATAAGTAGTACCCTGCAAGTCCTTAGAGCCCCAAAGGCCACCTTTCATCTGACACCCAGACCCTGGGGACAGGACTTCTTTTGCCCATGCAAAATGGCCTCTCTTTGCAGCCATTTGCCCTGGCCCACAGGGCAATGCCCAGTGAGAAAATTTTTAACATTGCTGGATTCCTGCAGAACTAACGCTGTTGGCAACTAGGAGCTTGCAAGTCCTTAGAGCCCCAAAGGCCACCTTTCATCTGACACCCAGACCCTGGGGACAGGACTTCTTTTGCCCATGGAAAATGGCCTCCGTTTGCAGCCTATCACCCTGGCAGAAAGTGGGGAGCCAAGCTAGAATTACCAAATCTTTGCTGGATTTTTCCAAAAGTAAAGCTGGCAGCAACTAGGATCCTGTAAGTACTTAGAGCCTCAAAGGCCACCTTGAACATAGTACTGAGACCCTGAGGAAACGACATTTTTCCCATGGAAAAATCTGCATTGATCCCGGTGTGAAATTTGCAATCATGGCTGATTTTCTCCAAAAGTAAAGCTGCCAGCAACAAGAGCTTGCAAGTCCTTAGAGCCCCAAAGGCCACCTTTCATCTGACACCCAGACCCTGGGGACATGACTTCATTTTCCCCAGGAAAAATTGGCCCACTTTGAGGCCACTCGCCCTGGCCATCTGCATCGTTCCCGGTGTGACATTTGCAAACTCGGCTGATTTTCTCCAAAAGTAAAGCTGCTGGCAATGAGGACCCGGGAAGTCCTTAGAGCCCCAAATGCCACCTTTCATCTGACACCCAGACTCTGGGCCAATGACTTCATTTTCCCTATGGAAAATGGCCTCCATTTCTGGCCTCTTGCCCTGACCAATAGGGTGGTGCCCAGCAAGAAATTTGCAATCTTTGCTGGATTTCTCCAAAACTAAAGCTTCTGGCAACGAGGACCCTGCAACTCCTTAGGGCCCCAGATGCCACCGTTCATCTGATACGCAGACCCTGGGCCAATGACTTCATTTTCCCCATGGAAAATGGCCTCAATTTCTGGCCTCTTGCCCTGACCAATAGGGTGGTGCCCAGCAAGAAATTTGCAATCTTTGCTGGATTTCTCCAAATTTAAGCTGCCAATAAGTAGTACCCTGCAAGTCCTTAGAGCCCCAAAGGCCACCTTTCATCTGACACCCAGACCCTGGGGACAGGACTTCTTTTTCCCATGCAAAATGGCCTCCGTTTGCAGCCTATCACCCTGGCAGAAAGTGGGGAGCCAGGCTAGAATTACCAAATCTTTGCTGGATTTTTCCAAAAGTAAAGCTGGCAGCAACTAGGATCCTGTAAGTACTTAGAGCCTCAAAGGCCACCTTGAACATAGTACTGAGACCCTGAGGAAAGGACATTTTTCCCATGGAAAAATCTGCATCGATCCCGGTGTGAAATTTGCAATCATGGCTGATTTTCTCCAAAAGTAAAGCTGCAAGCAACAAGAGCTTGCAAGTCCTTAGAGCCCCAAAGGCCACCTTTCATCTGACACCCAGACTCTGGGGTCATGACTTCATTTTCCCCATGCAAAATGGGGTCAGTTTGAGGCCACTCGCCCTGGCCATCTGCATCGTTCCCGGTGTGATATTTGCAAACTCGGCTGATTTTCTCCAAAAGTAAAGCTGCTGGCAACGAGGACCCTGCAACTCCTTAGGGCCCCAGATGCCACCTTTCATCTGACACCCAGACCCTGGGCCAATGACTTCATTTTCCCCATGGAAAATGGCCTCCATTTCTGGCCTCTTGCCCTGACCAATAGGGTGGTGCCCAGCAAGAAATTTGCAATCTTTGCTGGATTTCTCCAAATCTAAAGCTGCCAAGAAGTAGAACCCTGCAAGTCCTTAGAGCCCCAAAGGCCACCTTTCATCTGACACCCAGACCCTGGGGAAAGGACTTCTTTTGCCCATGCAACATGGCCTCTCTTTGCAGCCATTTGCCCTGGCCCACAGGGCAGTGCCCAGTGAGAAATTTTTTAACATTGCTGGATTCCTGCAGAACTAACGCTCTTGGCAACTAGGAGCTTGCAAGTCATTAGAGCCCCAAAGGCCACCTTTCATCTGACACCCAGACCCTGGGGACAGGACTTCATTTTCCCCAGGGAAAATTGGATCAGTTTGAGGCCACTGGCCCTGGCCATCTGCATCGTTCCCGGTGTGAAATTTGCAATCATGGCGGATTCTCTCCAAAAGTAAAGCTGCTGGCAACGAGGACCCTGGAAGTCCTTAGAGCCCCAAAGGCCACCTTTCATCTGACACCCAGACCCTGGGGACAGGACTTCTTTTGCCCATGCAAAATGGCCTCTCTTTGCAGCCATTTGCCCTGGCCCACAGGGCAGTGCCCAGTGAGAAAATTTTTAACATTGCTGGATTCCTGCAGAACTAACGCTCTTGGCAACTAGGAGCTTGCAAGTCATTAGAGCCCCAAAGGCCACCTTTCATCTGACACCCAGACCCTGGGGACAGGACTTCTTTTTCCCATGCAAAATGACCTCCGTTTGCAGCCACTCACCCTGGCAGAAAGTGGGGAGCCAAGCTAGAATTACCAAATCTTTGCTGGATTTTTCCAAAAGTAAAGCTGGCAGCAACTAGGATCCTGTAAGTACTTAGAGCCTCAAAGGCCACCTTGAACATAGTACTGAGACCCTGAGGAAACGACATTTTTCCCATGGAAAAATCTGCATCGATCCCGGTGTGAAATTTGCAATCATGGCTGATTTTCTCCAAAAGTAAAGCTGCTGGCAACGAGGACCCTGGAAGTCCTTAGGGCCCCAAATGCCACCTTTCATCTGACACCCAGACCCTGGGCCAATGACTTCATTTTCCCCAGGGAAAATGGCCTCCATTTCTGGCCACTTGCCTTGACCAATAGTGTGGTGCCCAGCAAGAAATGTGCAATCTTTGCTGGATTTCTCCAAATCTAAAGCTGCCAATAAGTAGTACCCTGCAAGTCCTTAGAGCCCCAAAGGCCACCTTTCATCTGACACCCAGACCCTGGGGAAAGGACTTCTTTTGCCCATGCAAAATGGCCTCTCTTCGCAGCCATTTGCCCTGGCCCACAGGGCAGTGCCCAGTGAGAAATTTTTAACATTGCTGGATTCCTGCAGAACTAACGCTCTTGACAACTAGGAGCTTGCAAGTCATTAGAGCCCCAAAGGCCACCTTTCATCTGACACCCAGACCCTGGGGACAGGACTTCTTTTTCCCATGCAAAATGACCTCCGTTTGCAGCCAGTCACCCTGGCAGAAAATGGAGAGCCAAGCTAGAAGTACCAAATCTTTGCTGGATTTTTCCAAAAGTAAAGCTGGCAGCAACTAGGATCCTGTAAGTACTTAGAGCCTCAAAGGCCACCTTGAACATAGTACTGAGACCCTGAGGAAAGGACATTTTTCCCATGGAAAAATCTGCATCGATCCTGGTGTGAAATTTGCAATCATGGCTGATTTGCTCCAAATGTAAAGCTGCCAGCAACAAGAGCTTGCAAGTCCTTAGAGCCCCAAAGGCCACCTTTCATCTGACACCCAGACCCTGGGGACAGGACTTCATTTTCCCCAGGGAAAATTGGCCCAGTTTGAGGCCACTCGCCCTGGCCATCTGCATCGTACCCGGTGTGACATTTGCAAACTCGGCTGATTTCTCCAAAACTAAAGCTGCTGGCAACGAGGACCGTGCAACTCCTTAGGGCCCCAGATGACACCTTTCATCTGATACGCAGACCCTGGGCCAATGACTTCATTTTCCCCATGGAAAATGGCCTCCATTTCTGGCCTCTTGCCCTGACCAATAGGGTGGTGCCCAGCAAGAAATTTGCAATCTTTGCTGGATTTCTCCAAATCTAAAGCTGCCAATAAGTAGTACCCTGCAAGTCCTTAGAGCCCCAAAGGCCACCTTTCATCTGACACCCAGACCCTGGGGACAGGACTTCTTTTGCCCATGCAAAATGGCCTCTCTTTGCAGCCATTTGCCCTGGCCCACAGGGCAGTGCCCAGTGAGAAATTTTTTAACATTGCTGGATTCCTGCAGAACTAACGCTCTTGGCAACTAGGAGCTTGCAAGTCATTACAGCCCCAAAGGCCACCTTTCATCTGACACCCAGACCCTGGGGACAGGACTTCTTTTTCCCATGCAAAATGACCTCCGTTTGCAGCCACTCACCCTGGCAGAAAGTGGGGAGCCAAGCTAGAATTACCAAATCTTTGCTGGATTTTTCCAAAAGTAAAGCTGGCAGCAACTAGGATCCTGTAAGTACTTAGAGCCTCAAAGGCCACCTTGAACATAGTACTGAGACCCTGAGGAAACGACATTTTTCCCATGGAAAAATCTGCATCGATCCCGGTGTGAAATTTGCAATCATGGCTGATTTTCTCCAAAAGTAAAGCTGCAAGCAACAAGAGCTTGCAAGTCCTTAGAGCCCCAAAGGCCACCTTTCATCTGACACCCAGACTCTGGGGTCATGACTTCATTTTGCCCATGCAAAATGGGGTCAGTTTGAGGCCACTCGCCCTGGCCATCTGCATCGTTCCCGGTGTCACATTTGCAAACTCGGCTTATTTTCTCCAAAAGTAAAGCTGCTGGCAATGAGGACCCGGGAAGTCCTTAGGGCCCCAAATGCCACCTTTCATCTGACAGCCAGACTCTGGGCCAATGACTTCATTTTCCCCATGGAAAATGGCCTCCATTTCTGGCCTCTTGCCCTGACCAATAGGGTGGTGCCCAGCAAGAAATTTGCAATCTTTGCTGGATTTCTCCAAATCTAAAGCTGCCAATAAGTAGTACCCTGGAAGTCCTTAGAGCCCCAAAGGCCACCTTTCATCTGACACCCAGACCCTGGGGAAAGGACTTCTTTTGCCCATGCAACATGGCCTCTCTTTGCAGCCATTTGCCCTGGTCCACAGGGCAGTGCCCAGTGAGAAATTTTTTAACATTGCTGGATTCCTGCAGAACTAACGCTGTTGGCAACTAGGAGCTTGCAAGTCATTAGAGCCCCAAAGGCCACCTTTCATCTGACACCCAGACCCTGGGGACAGGACTTCATTTTCCCCAGGGAAAATTGGATCAGTTTGAGGCCACTGGCCCTGGCCATCTGCATCGTTCCAGGTGTGAAATTTGCAATCATGGCGGATTTTCTCCAAAAGTAAAGCTGCTGGCAACGAGGACCCTGGAAGTCCTTAGAGCCCCAAAGGCCACCTTTCATCTGACACCCAGACCCTGGGGACAGGACTTCTTTTGCCCATGCAAAATGGCCTCTCTTTGCAGCCATTTGCCCTGGCCCACAGGGCAGTGCCCAGTGAGAAAATTTTTAACATTGCTGGATTCCTGCAGAACTAACGCTCTTGGCAACTAGGAGCTTGCAAGTCCTTAGAGCCCCAAAGGCCACCTTTCATCTGACACCCAGACCCTGGGGACAGGACTTCTTTTTCCCATGCAAAATGACCTCCGTTTGCAGCCACTCACCCTGGCAGAAAGTGGGGAGCCAAGCTAGAATTACCAAATCTTTGCTGGATTTTTCCAAAAGTAAAGCTGGCAGCAACTAGGATCCTGTAAGTACTTAGAGCCTCAAAGGCCACCTTGAACATAGTACTGAGACCCTGAGGAAAGGACATTTTTCCCATGGAAAAATCTGCATCGATCCCGGTGTGAAATTTGCAATCATGGCTGATTTTCTCCAAAAGTAAAGCTGCTGGCAACGAGGACCCTGGAAGTCCTTAGGGCCCCAAATGCCACCTTTCATCTGACACCCAGACCCTGGGCCAATGACTTCATTTTCCCCAGGGAAAATGGCCTCCATTTCTGGCCACTTGCCTTGACCAATAGTGTGGTGCCCAGCAAGAAATGTGCAATCTTTGCTGGATTTCTCCAAATCTAAAGCTGCCAATAAGTAGTACCCTGCAAGTCCTTAGAGCCCCAAAGGCCACCTTTCATCTGACACCCAGACCCTGGGGACAGGACTTCTTTTGCCCATGCAACATGGCCTCTCTTCGCAGCCATTTGCCCTGGCCCACAGGGCAGTGCCCAGTGAGAAATTTTTAACATTGCTGGATTCCTGCAGAACTAACGCTCTTGACAACTAGGAGCTTGCAAGTCATTAGAGCCCCAAAGGCCACCTTTCATCTGACACCCAGACCCTGGGGACAGGACTTCTTTTTCCCATGCAAAATGACCTCCGTTTGCAGCCACTCACCCTGGCAGAAAATGGAGAGCCAAGCTAGAATTACCAAATCTTTGCTGGATTTTTCCAAAAGTAAAGCTGGCAGCAACTAGGATCCTGTAAGTACTTAGAGCCTCAAAGGCCACCTTGAACATAGAACTGAGACCCTGAGGAAAGGACATTTTTCCCATGGAAAAATCTGCATCGATCCTGGTGTGAAATTTGCAATCATGGCTGATTTGCTCCAAAAGTAAAGCTGCCAGCAACAAGAGCTTGCAAGTCCTTAGAGCCCCAAAGGCCACCTTTCATCTGACACCCAGACCCTGGGGACAGGACTTCATTTTCCCCAGGGAAAATTGGCCCAGTTTGAGGCCACTCGCCCTGGCCATCTGCATCGTACCCGGTGTGACATTTGCAAACTCGGCTGATTTCTCCAAAACTAAAGCTGCTGGCAACGAGGACCCTGCAACTCCTTAGGGCCCCAGATGACACCTTTCATCTGATACGCAGACCCTGGGCCAATGACTTCATTTTCCCCATGGAAAATGGCCTCCATTTCTGGCCTCTTGCCCTGACCAATAGGGTGGTGCCCAGCAAGAAATTTGCAATCTTTGCTGGATTTCTCCAAATCTAAAGCTGCCAATAAGTAGTACCCTGCAAGTCCTTAGAGCCCCAAAGGCCACCTTTCATCTGACACCCAGACCCTGGGGACAGGACTTCTTTTGCCCATGCAAAATGGCCTCTCTTTGCAGCCATTTGCCCTGGCCCACAGGGCAGTGCCCAGTGAGAAATTTTTTAACATTGCTGGATTCCTGCAGAACTAACGCTCTTGGCAACTAGGAGCTTGCAAGTCCTTAGAGCCCCAAAGGCCACCTTTCATCTGACACCCAGACCCTGGGGACAGGACTTCTTTTTCCCATGCAAAATGACCTCCGTTTGCAGCCACTCACCCTGGCAGAAAGTGGGGAGCCAAGCTAGAATTACCAAATCTTTGCTGGATTTTTCCAAAAGTAAAGCTGGCAGCAACTAGGATCCTGTAAGTACTTAGAGCCTCAAAGGCCACCTTGAACATAGTACTGAGACCCTGAGGAAAGGACATTTTTCCCATGGAAAAATCTGCATCGATCCCGGTGTGAAATTTGCAATCATGGCTGATTTTCTCCAAAAGTAAAGCTGCAAGCAACAAGAGCTTGCAAGTCCTTAGAGCCCCAAAGGCCACCTTTCATCTGACACCCAGACTCTGGGGTCATGACTTCATTTTGCCCATGCAAAATGGGGTCAGTTTGAGGCCACTCGCCCTGGCCATCTGCATCGTTCCCGGTGTGACATTTGCAAACTCGGCTTATTTTCTCCAAAAGTAAAGCTGCTGGCAATGAGGACCCGGGAAGTCCTTAGAGCCCCAAATGCCACCTTTCATCTGACACCCAGACTCTGGGCCAATGACTTCATTTTCCCCATGGAAAATGGCCTCCATTTCTGGCCTCTTGCCCTGACCAATAGGGTGGTGCCCAGCAAGAAATTTGCAATCTTTGCTGGATTTCTCCAAATCTAAAGCTGCCAATAAGTAGTACCCTGCAAGTCCTTAGAGCCCCAAAGGCCACCTTTCATCTGACACCCAGACCCTGGGGAAAGGACTTCTTTTGCCCATGCAACATGGCCTCTCTTTGCAGCCATTTGCCCTGGTCCACAGGGCAGTGCCCAGTGAGAAATTTTTTAACATTGCTGGATTCCTGCAGAACTAACGCTGTTGGCAACTAGGAGCTTGCAAGTCATTAGAGCCCCAAAGGCCACCTTTCATCTGACACCCAGACCCTGGGGATATGACTTCATTTTCCCCAGGGAAAATTGGATCAGTTTGAGGCCACTGGCCCTGGCCATCTGCATCGTTCCCGGTGTGAAATTTGCAATCATGGCGGATTTTCTCCAAAAGTAAAGCTGCTGGCAACGAGGACCCTGGAAGTCCTTAGAGCCCCAAAGGCCACCTTTCATCTGACACCCAGACCCTGGGGACAGGACTTCTTTTGCCCATGCAAAATGGCCTCTCTTTGCAGCCATTTGCCCTGGTCCACAGGGCAGTGCCCAGTGAGAAAATTTTTAACATTGCTGGATTCCTGCAGAACTAACGCTCTTGGCAACTAGGAGCTTGCAAGTCCTTAGAGCCCCAAAGGCCACCTTTCATCTGACACCCAGACCCTGGGGACAGGACTTCTTTTTCCCATGCAAAATGACCTCCGTTTGCAGCCACTCACCCTGGCAGAAAGTGGGGAGCCAAGCTAGAATTACCAAATCTTTGCTGGATTTTTCCAAAAGTAAAGCTGGCAGCAACTAGGATCCTGTAAGTACTTAGAGCCTCAAAGGCCACCTTGAACATAGTACTGAGACCCTGAGGAAAGGACATTTTTCCCATGGAAAAATCTGCATCGATCCCGGTGTGAAATTTGCAATCATGGCTGATTTTCTCCAAAAGTAAAGCTGCAAGCAACAAGAGCTTGCAAGTCCTTAGAGCCCCAAAGGCCACCTTTCATCTGACACCCAGACCCTGGGGATATGACTTCATTTTCCCCAGGGAAAATTGGATCAGTTTGAGGCAACTCGCCCTGGCCATCTGCATCGTTCCCGGTGTGAAATTTGCAATCATCGCTTTTTTCTCCAAAAGTAAAGCTGCTGGCAACGAGGACCCTGGAAGTCCTTAGAGCCCCAAATGCCACCATTCATCTGACACCCAGACCCTGGGCCAATGACTTCATTTTCCCCAGGGAAAATCGCCTCCATTTCTGGCCTCTTGCCCTGACCAATAGGGTGGTGCCCAGCAAGAAATTTGCAATCTTTGCTGGATTTCTCCGAAACTAAAGCTGCCAATAAGTAGTACCCTGCAAGTCCTTAGAGCCCCAAAGGCCACCTTTCATCTGACACCCAGACCCTGGGGACAGGACTTCATTTTTTCCTGGGAAAATTCGATCAGTTTGAGGCCACTCGCCCTGGCCATCTGCATCGTTCCCGGTGTGACATTTGCAACCTCAGCTGATTTTCTCCACAACTAAAGCTGCCAGCAACAAGAGCTTGCAAGTCCTTAGAGCCCCAAAGGCCACCTTTCATCTGACACCCAGACCCTGGGGACATGACTCATTTTCCCCATGCAAAATGGGGTCAGTTTGAGGCCACTCGCCCTGGCCATCTGCATCGTTCCCGGTGTGACATTTGCAAACTCGGCTGATTTTCTCCAAAAGTAAAGCTGCTGGCAATGAGGACCCTGCAACTCCTTAGGGCCCCAAATGCAGCCTTTCATCTGACACCCAGACCCTGGGCCAATGACTTCATTTTCCCCATGGAAAATGGCCTCCATTTCTGGCCTCTTGTCTTGACAAATAGGGTGGTGCCCAGCAAGAAATTTGCAATCTTTGCTGGATTTCTCCAAATCTAAAGCTGCCAATAAGTAGTACCCTGCAAGTCCTTAGAGCCCCAAAGGCCACCTTTCATCTGACACCCAGACCCTGGGGACAGGACTTCTTTTGCCCATGCAAAATGGCCTCTCTTTGCAGCCATTTGCCCTGGTCCACAGGGCAGTGCCCAGTGAGAAAATTTTTAACATTGCTGGATTCCTGCAGAACTAACGCTGTTGGCAACTAGGAGCTTGCAAGTCATTAGAGCCCCAAAGGCCACCTTTCATCTGACACCCAGACCCTGGGGACAGGACTTCTTTTTCCCATGCAAAATGACCTCTGTTTGCAGCCACTCACCCTGGCAGAAAGTGGGGAGCCAAGCTAGAATTACCAAATCTTTGCTGGATTTTTCCAAAAGTAAAGCTGGCAGCAACTAGGATCCTGTAAGTACTTAGAGCCTCAAAGGCCACCTTGAACATAGTACTGAGACCCTGAGGAAAGGACATTTTTCCCATGGAAAAATCTGCATCGTTCCCGGTGTGAAATTTGCAATCATGGCTGATTTTCTCCAAAAGTAAAGCTGCCAGCAACAAGAGCTTGCAAGTCCTTAGAGCCCCAAAGGCCACCTTTCATCTGACACCCAGACCCTGGGGATATGACTTCATTTTCCCCAGGGAAAATTGGATCAGTTTGAGGCAACTCGCCCTGGCCATCTGCATCGTTCCCGGTGTGAAATTTGCAATCATCGCTTTTTTCTCCAAAAGTAAAGCTGCTGGCAACGAGGACCCTGGAAGTCCTTAGAGCCCCAAATGCCACCATTCATCTGACACCCAGACCCTGGGCCAATGACTTCATTTTCCCCAGGGAAAATCGCCTCCATTTCTGGCCTCTTGCCCTGACCAATAGGGTGGTGCCCAGCAAGAAATTTGCAATCTTTGCTGGATTTCTCCGAAACTAAAGCTGCCAATAAGTAGTACCCTGCAAGTCCTTAGAGCCCCAAAGGCCACCTTTCATCTGACACCCAGACCCTGGGGACAGGATTTCTTTTGCCCATGCAAAATGGCCTCTCTTTGCAGCCATTTGCCCTGGTCCACAGGGCAGTGCCCAGTGAGAAAATTTTTAACATTGCTGGATTCCTGCAGAACTAACGCTCTTGGCAACTAGGAGCTTGCAAGTCCTTAGAGCCCCAAAGGCCACCTTTCATCTGACACCCAGACCCTGGGGACAGGACTTCTTTTTCCCATGCAAAATGACCTCCGTTTGCAGCCACTCACCCTGGCAGAAAGTGGGGAGCCAAGCTAGAATTACCAAATCTTTGCTGGATTTTTCCAAAAGTAAAGCTGGCAGCAACTAGGATCCTGTAAGTACTTAGAGCCTCAAAGGCCACCTTGAACATAGTACTGAGACCCTGAGGAAAGGACATTTTTCCCATGGAAAAATCTGCATCGATCCCGGTGTGAAATTTGCAATCATGGCTGATTTTCTCCAAAAGTAAAGCTGCAAGCAACAAGAGCTTGCAAGTCCTTAGAGCCCCAAAGGCCACCTTTCATCTGACACCCAGACCCTGGGGATATGACTTCATTTTCCCCAGGGAAAATTGGATCAGTTTGAGGCAACTCGCCCTGGCCATCTGCATCGTTCCCGGTGTGAAATTTGCAATCATCGCTTTTTTCTCCAAAAGTAAAGCTGCTGGCAACGAGGACCCTGGAAGTCCTTAGAGCCCCAAATGCCACCATTCATCTGACACCCAGACCCTGGGCCAATGACTTCATTTTCCCCAGGGAAAATCGCCTCCATTTCTGGCCTCTTGCCCTGACCAATAGGGTGGTGCCCAGCAAGAAATTTGCAATCTTTGCTGGATTTCTCCGAAACTAAAGCTGCCAATAAGTAGTACCCTGCAAGTCCTTAGAGCCCCAAAGGCCACCTTTCATCTGACACCCAGACCCTGGGGACAGGACTTCTTTTGCCCATGCAAAATGGCCTCTCTTTGCAGCCATTTGCCCTGGTCCACAGGGCAGTGCCCAGTGAGAAAATTTTTAACATTGCTGGATTCCTGCAGAACTAACGCTCTTGGCAACTAGGAGCTTGCAAGTCCTTAGAGCCCCAAAGGCCACCTTTCATCTGACACCCAGACCCTGGGGACAGGACTTCTTTTTCCCATGCAAAATGACCTCCGTTTGCAGCCACTCACCCTGGCAGAAAGTGGGGAGCCAAGCTAGAATTACCAAATCTTTGCTGGATTTTTCCAAAAGTAAAGCTGGCAGCAACTAGGATCCTGTAAGTACTTAGAGCCTCAAAGGCCACCTTGAACATAGTACTGAGACCCTGAGGAAAGGACATTTTTCCCATGGAAAAATCTGCATCGTTCCCGGTGTGAAATTTGCAATCATGGCTGATTTTCTCCAAAAGTAAAGCTGCAAGCAACAAGAGCTTGCAAGTCCTTAGAGCCCCAAAGGCCACCATTCATCTGACACCCAGACTCTGGGGTCATGACTTCATTTTCCCCATGCAAAATGGGGTCAGTTTGAGGCCACTCGCCCTGGCCATCTGCATCGTTCCCGGTGTGAAATTTGCAATCATCGCTTTTTTCTCCAAAAGTAAAGCTGCTGGCAACGAGGACCCTGGAAGTCCTTAGAGCCCCAAATGCCACCATTCATCTGACACCCAGACCCTGGGCCAATGACTTCATTTTCCCCATGGAAAATCGCCTCCATTTCTGGCCTCTTGCCCTGACCAATAGGGTGGTGCCCAGCAAGAAATTTGCAATCTTTGCTGGATTTCTCCGAAACTAAAGCTGCCAATAAGTAGTACCCTGCAAGTCCTTAGAGCCCCAAAGGCCACCTTTCATCTGACACCCAGACCCTGGGGACAGGACTTCATTTTTTCCTGGGAAAATTCGATCAGTTTGAGGCCACTCGCCCTGGCCATCTGCATCGTTCCCGGTGTGAAATTTTCAATCATGGCGGATTTTCTCCACAACTAAAGGTGCCAGCAACAAGAGCTTGCAAGTCCTTAGAGCCACAAAGGCCACCTTTCATCTGACACCCAGACCCTGGGGACATGACTCATTTTCCCCATGCAAAATGGGGTCAGTTTGAGGCCACTCGCCCTGGCCATCTGCATCGTTCCCGGTGTGACATTTGCAAACTCGGCTGATTTTCTCCAAAAGTAAAGCTGCTGGCAATGAGGACCCTGCAACTCCTTAGGGCCCCAAATGCAGCCTTTCATCTGACACCCAGACCCTGGGCCAATGACTTCATTTTCCCCATGGAAAATGGCCTCCATTTCTGGCCTCTTGTCTTGACAAATAGGGTGGTGCCCAGCAAGAAATTTGCAATCTTTGCTGGATTTCTCCAAATCTAAAGCTGCCAATAAGTAGTACCCTGCAAGTCCTTAGAGCCCCAAAGGCCACCTTTCATCTGACACCCAGACCCTGGGGACAGGACTTCTTTTGCCCATGCAAAATGGCCTCTCTTTGCAGCCATTTGCCCTGGTCCACAGGGCAGTGCCCAGTGAGAAAATTTTTAACATTGCTGGATTCCTGCAGAACTAACGCTCTTGGCAACTAGGAGCTTGCAAGTCATTAGAGCCCCAAAGGCCACCTTTCATCTGACACCCAGACCCTGGGGACAGGACTTCTTTTTCCCATGCAAAATGACCTCTGTTTGCAGCCACTCACCCTGGCAGAAAGTGGGGAGCCAAGCTAGAATTACCAAATCTTTGCTGGATTTTTCCAAAAGTAAAGCTGGCAGCAACTAGGATCCTGTAAGTACTTAGAGCCTCAAAGGCCACCTTGAACATAGTACTGAGACCCTGAGGAAACGACATTTTTCCCATGGAAAAATCTGCATCGTTCCCGGTGTGAAATTTGCAATCATGGCTGATTTTCTCCAAAAGTAAAGCTGCCAGCAACAAGAGCTTGCAAGTCCTTAGAGCCCCAAAGGCCACCTTTCATCTGACACCCAGACCCTGGGGATATGACTTCATTTTCCCCAGGGAAAATTGGATCAGTTTGAGGCAACTCGCCCTGGCCATCTGCATCGTTCCCGGTGTGACATTTGCAATCATCGCTTTTTTCTCCAAAAGTAAAGCTGCTGGCAACGAGGACCCTGGAAGTCCTTAGAGCCCCAAATGCCACCATTCATCTGACACCCAGACCCTGGGCCAATGACTTCATTTTCCCCAGGGAAAATCGCCTCCATTTCTGGCCTCTTGCCCTGACCAATAGGGTGGTGCCCAGCAAGAAATTTGCAATCTTTGCTGGATTTCTCCGAAACTAAAGCTGCCAATAAGTAGTACCCTGCAAGTCCTTAGAGCCCCAAAGGCCACCTTTCATCTGACACCCAGACCCTGGGGACAGGACTTCTTTTGCCCATGCAAAATGGCCTCTCTTTGCAGCCATTTGCCCTGGTCCACAGGGCAGTGCCCAGTGAGAAAATTTTTAACATTGCTGGATTCCTGCAGAACTAACGCTCTTGGCAACTAGGAGCTTGCAAGTCCTTAGAGCCCCAAAGGCCACCTTTCATCTGACACCCAGACCCTGGGGACAGGACTTCTTTTTCCCATGCAAAATGACCTCCGTTTGCAGCCACTCACCCTGGCAGAAAGTGGGGAGCCAAGCTAGAATTACCAAATCTTTGCTGGATTTTTCCAAAAATAAAGCTGGCAGCAACTAGGATCCTGTAAGTACTTAGAGCCTCAAAGGCCACCTTGAACATAGTACTGAGACCCTGAGGAAAGGACATTTTTCCCATGGAAAAATCTGCATCGTTCCCGGTGTGAAATTTGCAATCATGGCTGATTTTCTCCAAAAGTAAAGCTGCAAGCAACAAGAGCTTGCAAGTCCTTAGAGCCCCAAAGGCCACCATTCATCTGACACCCAGACTCTGGGGTCATGACTTCATTTTCCCCATGCAAAATGGGGTCAGTTTGAGGCCACTCGCCCTGGCCATCTGCATCGTTCCCGGTGTGAAATTTGCAATCATCGCTTTTTTCTCCAAAAGTAAAGCTGCTGGCAACGAGGACCCTGGAAGTCCTTAGAGCCCCAAATGCCACCATTCATCTGACACCCAGACCCTGGGCCAATGACTTCATTTTCCCCATGGAAAATCGCCTCCATTTCTGGCCTCTTGCCCTGACCAATAGGGTGGTGCCCAGCAAGAAATTTGCAATCTTTGCTGGATTTCTCCGAAACTAAAGCTGCCAATAAGTAGTACCCTGCAAGTCCTTAGAGCCCCAAAGGCCACCTTTCATCTGACACCCAGACCCTGGGGACAGGACTTCATTTTTTCCTGGGAAAATTCGATCAGTTTGAGGCCACTCGCCCTGGCCATCTGCATCGTTCCCGGTGTGAAATTTTCAATCATGGCGGATTTTCTCCACAACTAAAGCTGCCAGCAACAAGAGCTTGCAAGTCCTTAGAGCCACAAAGGCCACCTTTCATCTGACACCCAGACCCTGGGGACAGGACTTCATTTTTTCCTGGGAAAATTCGATCAGTTTGAGGCCACTCGCCCTGGCCATCTGCATCGTTCCCGGTGTGACATTTGCAACCTCAGCTGATTTTCTCCACAACTAAAGCTGCCAGCAACAAGAGCTTGCAAGTCCTTAGAGCCCCAAAGGCCACCTTTCATCTGACACCCAGACCCTGGGGACATGACTCATTTTCCCCATGCAAAATGGGGTCAGTTTGAGGCCACTCGCCCTGGCCATCTGCATCGTTCCCGGTGTGACATTTGCAAACTCGGCTTATTTTCTCCAAAAGTAAAGCTGCTGGCAATGAGGACCCTGCAACTCCTTAGGGCCCCAAATGCAGCCTTTCATCTGACACCCAGACCCTGGGCCAATGACTTCATTTTCCCCATGGAAAATGGCCTCCATTTCTGGCCTCTTGTCTTGACAAATAGGGTGGTGCCCAGCAAGAAATTTGCAATCTTTGCTGGATTTCTCCAAATCTAAAGCTGCCAATAAGTAGTACCCTGCAAGTCCTTAGAGCCCCAAAGGCCACCTTTCATCTGACACCCAGACCCTGGGGACAGGACTTCTTTTGCCCATGCAAAATGGCCTCTCTTTGCAGCCATTTGCCCTGGTCCACAGGGCAGTGCCCAGTGAGAAAATTTTTAACATTGCTGGATTCCTGCAGAACTAACGCTCTTGGCAACTAGGAGCTTGCAAGTCATTAGAGCCCCAAAGGCCACCTTTCATCTGACACCCAGACCCTGGGGACAGGACTTCTTTTTCCCATGCAAAATGACCTCTGTTTGCAGCCACTCACCCTGGCAGAAAGTGGGGAGCCAAGCTAGAATTACCAAATCTTTGCTGGATTTTTCCAAAAGTAAAGCTGGCAGCAACTAGGATCCTGTAAGTACTTAGAGCCTCAAAGGCCACCTTGAACATAGTACTGAGACCCTGAGGAAACGACATTTTTCCCATGGAAAAATCTGCATCGTTCCCGGTGTGAAATTTGCAATCATGGCTGATTTTCTCCAAAAGTAAAGCTGCCAGCAACAAGAGCTTGCAAGTCCTTAGAGCCCCAAAGGCCACCTTTCATCTGACACCCAGACCCTGGGGATATGACTTCATTTTCCCCAGGGAAAATTGGATCAGTTTGAGGCAACTCGCCCTGGCCATCTGCATCGTTCCCGGTGTGAAATTTGAAATCATCGCTTTTTTCTCCAAAAGTAAAGCTGCTGGCAACGAGGACCCTGGAAGTCCTTAGAGCCCCAAATGCCACCATTCATCTGACACCCAGACCCTGGGCCAATGACTTCATTTTCCCCAGGGAAAATCGCCTCCATTTCTGGCCTCTTGCCCTGACCAATAGGGTGGTGCCCAGCAAGAAATTTGCAATCTTTGCTGGATTTCTCCGAAACTAAAGCTGCCAATAAGTAGTACCCTGCAAGTCCTTAGAGCCCCAAAGGCCACCTTTCATCTGACACCCAGACCCTGGGGACAGGACTTCTTTTGCCCATGCAAAATGGCCTCTCTTTGCAGCCATTTGCCCTGGTCCACAGGGCAGTGCCCAGTGAGAAAATTTTTAACATTGCTGGATTCCTGCAGAACTAACGCTCTTGGCAACTAGGAGCTTGCAAGTCCTTAGAGCCCCAAAGGCCACCTTTCATCTGACACCCAGACTCTGGGGACAGGACTTCTTTTTCCCATGCAAAATGACCTCCGTTTGCAGCCACTCACCCTGGCAGAAAGTGGGGAGCCAAGCTAGAATTACCAAATCTTTGCTGGATTTTTCCAAAAGTAAAGCTGGCAGCAACTAGGATCCTGTAAGTACTTAGAGCCTCAAAGGCCACCTTGAACATAGTACTGAGACCCTGAGGAAAGGACATTTTTCCCATGGAAAAATCTGCATCGTTCCCGGTGTGAAATTTGCAATCATGGCTGATTTTCTCCAAAAGTAAAGCTGCAAGCAACAAGAGCTTGCAAGTCCTTAGAGCCCCAAAGGCCACCATTCATCTGACACCCAGACTCTGGGGTCATGACTTCATTTTCCCCATGCAAAATGGGGTCAGTTTGAGGCCACTCGCCCTGGCCATCTGCATCGTTCCCGGTGTGAAATTTGCAATCATCGCTTTTTTCTCCAAAAGTAAAGCTGCTGGCAACGAGGACCCTGGAAGTCCTTAGAGCCCCAAATGCCACCATTCATCTGACACCCAGACCCTGGGCCAATGACTTCATTTTCCCCAGGGAAAATCGCCTCCATTTCTGGCCTCTTGCCCTGACCAATAGGGTGGTGCCCAGCAAGAAATTTGCAATCTTTGCTGGATTTCTCCGAAACTAAAGCTGCCAATAAGTAGTACCCTGCAAGTCCTTAGAGCCCCAAAGGCCACCTTTCATCTGACACCCAGACCCTGGGGACAGGACTTCATTTTTTCCTGGGAAAATTCGATCAGTTTGAGGCCACTCGCCCTGGCCAACTGCATCGTTCCCGGTGTGAAATTTTCAATCATGGCGGATTTTCTCCACAACTAAAGGTGCCAGCAACAAGAGCTTGCAAGTCCTTAGAGCCACAAAGGCCACCTTTCATCTGACACCCAGACCCTGGGGACATGACTCATTTTCCCCATGCAAAATGGGGTCAGTTTGAGGCCACTCGCCCTGGCCATCTGCATCGTTCCCGGTGTGACATTTGCAAACTCGGCTGATTTTCTCCAAAAGTAAAGCTGCTGGCAATGAGGACCCTGCAACTCCTTAGGGCCCCAAATGCAGCCTTTCATCTGACACCCAGACCCTGGGCCAATGACTTCATTTTCCCCATGGAAAATGGCCTCCATTTCTGGCCTCTTGTCTTGACAAATAGGGTGGTGCCCAGCAAGAAATTTGCAATCTTTGCTGGATTTCTCCAAATCTAAAGCTGCCAATAAGTAGTACCCTGCAAGTCCTTAGAGCCCCAAAGGCCACCTTTCATCTGACACCCAGACCCTGGGGACAGGACTTCTTTTGCCCATGCAAAATGGCCTCTCTTTGCAGCCATTTGCCCTGGTCCACAGGGCAGTGCCCAGTGAGAAAATTTTTAACATTGCTGGATTCCTGCAGAACTAACGCTCTTGGCAACTAGGAGCTTGCAAGTCCTTAGAGCCCCAAAGGCCACCTTTCATCTGACACCCAGACCCTGGGGACAGGACTTCTTTTTCCCATGCAAAATGACCTCTGTTTGCAGCCACTCACCCTGGCAGAAAGTGGGGAGCCAAGCTAGAATTACCAAATCTTTGCTGGATTTTTCCAAAAGTAAAGCTGGCAGCAACTAGGATCCTGTAAGTACTTAGAGCCTCAAAGGCCACCTTGAACATAGTACTGAGACCCTGAGGAAACGACATTTTTCCCATGGAAAAATCTGCATCGTTCCCGGTGTGAAATTTGCAATCATGGCTGATTTTCTCCAAAAGTAAAGCTGCCAGCAACAAGAGCTTGCAAGTCCTTAGAGCCCCAAAGGCCACCTTTCATCTGACACCCAGACCCTGGGGATATGACTTCATTTTCCCCAGGGAAAATTGGATCAGTTTGAGGCAACTCGCCCTGGCCATCTGCATCGTTCCCGGTGTGACATTTGCAATCATCGCTTTTTTCTCCAAAAGTAAAGCTGCTGGCAACGAGGACCCTGGAAGTCCTTAGAGCCCCAAATGCCACCATTCATCTGACACCCAGACCCTGGGCCAATGACTTCATTTTCCCCAGGGAAAATCGCCTCCATTTCTGGCCTCTTGCCCTGACCAATAGGGTGGTGCCCAGCAAGAAATTTGCAATCTTTGCTGGATTTCTCCGAAACTAAAGCTGCCAATAAGTAGTACCCTGCAAGTCCTTAGAGCCCCAAAGGCCACCTTTCATCTGACACCCAGACCCTGGGGACAGGACTTCTTTTGCCCATGCAAAATGGCCTCTCTTTGCAGCCATTTGCCCTGGTCCACAGGGCAGTGCCCAGTGAGAAAATTTTTAACATTGCTGGATTCCTGCAGAACTAACGCTGTTGGCAACTAGGAGCTTGCAAGTCCTTAGAGCCCCAAAGGCCACCTTTCATCTGACACCCAGACCCTGGGGACAGGACTTCTTTTTCCCATGCAAAATGACCTCCGTTTGCAGCCACTCACCCTGGCAGAAAGTGGGGAGCCAAGCTAGAATTACCAAATCTTTGCTGGATTTTTCCAAAAGTAAAGCTGGCAGCAACTAGGATCCTGTAAGTACTTAGAGCCTCAAAGGCCACCTTGAACATAGTACTGAGACCCTGAGGAAAGGACATTTTTCCCATGGAAAAATCTGCATCGTTCCCGGTGTGAAATTTGCAATCATGGCTGATTTTCTCCAAAAGTAAAGCTGCAAGCAACAAGAGCTTGCAAGTCCTTAGAGCCCCAAAGGCCACCATTCATCTGACACCCAGACTCTGGGGTCATGACTTCATTTTCCCCATGCAAAATGGGGTCAGTTTGAGGCCACTCGCCCTGGCCATCTGCATCGTTCCCGGTGTGAAATTTGCAATCATCGCTTTTTTCTCCAAAAGTAAAGCTGCTGGCAACGAGGACCCTGGAAGTCCTTAGAGCCCCAAATGCCACCATTCATCTGACACCCAGACCCTGGGCCAATGACTTCATTTTCCCCATGGAAAATCGCCTCCATTTCTGGCCTCTTGCCCTGACCAATAGGGTGGTGCCCAGCAAGAAATTTGCAATCTTTGCTGGATTTCTCCGAAACTAAAGCTGCCAATAAGTAGTACCCTGCAAGTCCTTAGAGCCCCAAAGGCCACCTTTCATCTGACACCCAGACCCTGGGGACAGGACTTCATTTTTTCCTGGGAAAATTCGATCAGTTTGAGGCCACTCGCCCTGGCCATCTGCATCGTTCCCGGTGTGAAATTTTCAATCATGGCGGATTTTCTCCACAACTAAAGCTGCCAGCAACAAGAGCTTGCAAGTCCTTAGAGCCACAAAGGCCACCTTTCATCTGACACCCAGACCCTGGGGACAGGACTTCATTTTTTCCTGGGAAAATTCGATCAGTTTGAGGCCACTCGCCCTGGCCATCTGCATCGTTCCCGGTGTGACATTTGCAACCTCAGCTGATTTTCTCCACAACTAAAGCTGCCAGCAACAAGAGCTTGCAAGTCCTTAGAGCCCCAAAGGCCACCTTTCATCTGACACCCAGACCCTGGGGACATGACTCATTTTCCCCATGCAAAATGGGGTCAGTTTGAGGCCACTCGCCCTGGCCATCTGCATCGTTCCCGGTGTGACATTTGCAAACTCGGCTTATTTTCTCCAAAAGTAAAGCTGCTGGCAATGAGGACCCTGCAACTCCTTAGGGCCCCAAATGCAGCCTTTCATCTGACACCCAGACCCTGGGCCAATGACTTCATTTTCCCCATGGAAAATGGCCTCCATTTCTGGCCTCTTGTCTTGACAAATAGGGTGGTGCCCAGCAAGAAATTTGCAATCTTTGCTGGATTTCTCCAAATCTAAAGCTGCCAATAAGTAGTACCCTGCAAGTCCTTAGAGCCCCAAAGGCCACCTTTCATCTGACACCCAGACCCTGGGGACAGGACTTCTTTTGCCCATGCAAAATGGCCTCTCTTTGCAGCCATTTGCCCTGGTCCACAGGGCAGTGCCCAGTGAGAAAATTTTTAACATTGCTGGATTCCTGCAGAACTAACGCTCTTGGCAACTAGGAGCTTGCAAGTCATTAGAGCCCCAAAGGCCACCTTTCATCTGACACCCAGACCCTGGGGACAGGACTTCTTTTTCCCATGCAAAATGACCTCTGTTTGCAGCCACTCACCCTGGCAGAAAGTGGGGAGCCAAGCTAGAATTACCAAATCTTTGCTGGATTTTTCCAAAAGTAAAGCTGGCAGCAACTAGGATCCTGTAAGTACTTAGAGCCTCAAAGGCCACCTTGAACATAGTACTGAGACCCTGAGGAAACGACATTTTTCCCATGGAAAAATCTGCATCGTTCCCGGTGTGAAATTTGCAATCATGGCTGATTTTCTCCAAAAGTAAAGCTGCCAGCAACAAGAGCTTGCAAGTCCTTAGAGCCCCAAAGGCCACCTTTCATCTGACACCCAGACCCTGGGGATATGACTTCATTTTCCCCAGGGAAAATTGGATCAGTTTGAGGCAACTCGCCCTGGCCATCTGCATCGTTCCCGGTGTGAAATTTGAAATCATCGCTTTTTTCTCCAAAAGTAAAGCTGCTGGCAACGAGGACCCTGGAAGTCCTTAGAGCCCCAAATGCCACCATTCATCTGACACCCAGACCCTGGGCCAATGACTTCATTTTCCCCAGGGAAAATCGCCTCCATTTCTGGCCTCTTGCCCTGACCAATAGGGTGGTGCCCAGCAAGAAATTTGCAATCTTTGCTGGATTTCTCCGAAACTAAAGCTGCCAATAAGTAGTACCCTGCAAGTCCTTAGAGCCCCAAAGGCCACCTTTCATCTGACACCCAGACCCTGGGGACAGGACTTCTTTTGCCCATGCAAAATGGCCTCTCTTTGCAGCCATTTGCCCTGGTCCACAGGGCAGTGCCCAGTGAGAAAATTTTTAACATTGCTGGATTCCTGCAGAACTAACGCTCTTGGCAACTAGGAGCTTGCAAGTCCTTAGAGCCCCAAAGGCCACCTTTCATCTGACACCCAGACCCTGGGGACAGGACTTCTTTTTCCCATGCAAAATGACCTCCGTTTGCAGCCACTCACCCTGGCAGAAAGTGGGGAGCCAAGCTAGAATTACCAAATCTTTGCTGGATTTTTCCAAAAGTAAAGCTGGCAGCAACTAGGATCCTGTAAGTACTTAGAGCCTCAAAGGCCACCTTGAACATAGTACTGAGACCCTGAGGAAAGGACATTTTTCCCATGGAAAAATCTGCATCGTTCCCGGTGTGAAATTTGCAATCATGGCTGATTTTCTCCAAAAGTAAAGCTGCAAGCAACAAGAGCTTGCAAGTCCTTAGAGCCCCAAAGGCCACCATTCATCTGACACCCAGACTCTGGGGTCATGACTTCATTTTCCCCATGCAAAATGGGGTCAGTTTGAGGCCACTCGCCCTGGCCATCTGCATCGTTCCCGGTGTGAAATTTGCAATCATCGCTTTTTTCTCCAAAAGTAAAGCTGCTGGCAACGAGGACCCTGGAAGTCCTTAGAGCCCCAAATGCCACCATTCATCTGACACCCAGACCCTGGGCCAATGACTTCATTTTCCCCAGGGAAAATCGCCTCCATTTCTGGCCTCTTGCCCTGACCAATAGGGTGGTGCCCAGCAAGAAATTTGCAATCTTTGCTGGATTTCTCCGAAACTAAAGCTGCCAATAAGTAGTACCCTGCAAGTCCTTAGAGCCCCAAAGGCCACCTTTCATCTGACACCCAGACCCTGGGGACAGGACTTCATTTTTTCCTGGGAAAATTCGATCAGTTTGAGGCCACTCGCCCTGGCCATCTGCATCGTTCCCGGTGTGAAATTTTCAATCATGGCGGATTTTCTCCACAACTAAAGGTGCCAGCAACAAGAGCTTGCAAGTCCTTAGAGCCACAAAGGCCACCTTTCATCTGACACCCAGACCCTGGGGACATGACTCATTTTCCCCATGCAAAATGGGGTCAGTTTGAGGCCACTCGCCCTGGCCATCTGCATCGTACCCGGTGTGACATTTGCAAACTTGGCTTATTTTCTCCAAAAGTAAAGCTGCTGGCAATGAGGACCCTGCAACTCCTTAGGGCCCCAAATGCAGCCTTTCATCTGACACCCAGACCCTGGGCCAATGACTTCATTTTCCCCATGGAAAATGGCCTCCATTTCTGGCCTCTTGCCCTGACCAATAGGGTGGTGCCCAGCAAGAAATTTGCAATCTTTGCTGGATTTCTCCAAATCTAAAGCTGCCAATAAGTAGTACCCTGCAAGTCCTTAGAGCCCCAAAGGCCACCTTTCATCTGACACCCAGACCCTGGGGACAGGACTTCTTTTGCCCATGCAAAATGGCCTCTCTTTGCAGCCATTTGCCCTGGTCCACAGGGCAGTGCCCAGTGAGAAAATTTTTAACATTGCTGGATTCCTGCAGAACTAACGCTCTTGGCAACTAGGAGCTTGCAAGTCCTTAGAGCCCCAAAGGCCACCTTTCATCTGACACCCAGACCCTGGGGACAGGACTTCTTTTTCCCATGCAAAATGACCTCCGTTTGCAGCCACTCACCCTGGCAGAAAGTGGGGAGCCAAGCTAGAATTACCAAATCTTTGCTGGATTTTTCCAAAAGTAAAGCTGGCAGCAACTAGGATCCTGTAAGTACTTAGAGCCTCAAAGGCCACCTTGAACATAGTACTGAGACCCTGAGGAAAGGACATTTTTCCCATGGAAAAATCTGCATCGATCCCGGTGTGAAATTTGCAATCATGGCTGATTTTCTCCAAAAGTAAAGCTGCAAGCAACAAGAGCTTGCAAGTCCCTAGAGCCCCAAAGGCCACCTTTCATCTGACACCCAGACTCTGGGGTCATGACTTCATTTTGCCCAGGGAAAATTGGCCCACTTTGAGGCCATTCGCCCGGGCCATCTGCATCGTTCCCGGTGTGACATTTGCAAACTCGGCTGATTTTCTCCAAAAGTAAAGCTGCTGGCAACGAGGACCCTGCAACTCCATAGGGCCCCAGATGCCACCTTTCATCTGACACCCAGACCCTGGGCCAATGACTTCATTTTCCCCATGGAAAATGGCCTCCATTTCTGGCCTCTTGCCCTGACCAATAGGGTGGTGCCCAGCAAGAAATTTGCAATCTTTGCTGGATTTCTCCAAATCTAAAGCTGCCAATAAGTAGTACCCTGCAAGTCCTTAGAGCCCCAAAGGCCACCTTTCATCTGACACCCAGACCCTGGGGACAGGACTTCTTTTGCCCATGCAAAATGGCCTCTCTTTGCAGCCATTTGCCCTGGCCCACAGGGCAGTGCCCAGTGAGAAAATTTTTAACATTCCTGGATTCCTGCAAAACTAACGCTCTTGGCAACTAGGAGCTTGCAAGTCATTAGAGCCCCAAAGGCCACCTTTCATCTGACACCCAGACCCTGGGGAAAGGACTTCTTTTTCCCATGCAAAATGACCTCCGTTTGCAGCCTATCACCCTGGCAGAACGTGGGGAGCCAAGCTAGAATTACCAAATCTTTGCTGGATTTTTCCAAAAGTAAAGCTGGCAGCAACTAGGATCCTGTAAGTACTTAGAGCCTCAAAGGCCACCTTGAACATAGTACTGAGACCCTGAGGAAACGACATTTTTCCCATGGAAAAATCTGCATCGATCCCGGTGTGAAATTTGCAATCATGGCTGATTTTCTCCAAAAGTAAAGCTGCAAGCAACAAGAGCTTGCAAGTCCTTAGAGCCCCAAAGGCCACCTTTCATCTGACACCCATACCCTGGGGACATGACTCATTTTCCCCATGCAAAATGGCGTCCGTTTGAGGCCACTCGCCCTGGCCATCTGCATCGTTCCCGGTGTGACATTTGCAACCTCGGCTGATTTTCTCCACAAGTAAAGCTGCTGGCAATGAGGACCCTGCAACTCCTTAGGGCCCCAAATGCAGCCTTTCATCTGATACGCAGACCCTGGGCCAATGACTTCATTTTCCCCATGGAAAATGGCCTCCATTTCTGGCCTCTTGCCCTGACCAATAGGGTGGTGCCCAGCAAGAAATTTGCAATCTTTGCTGGATTTCTCCAAATCTAAAGCTGCCAATAAGTAGTACCCTGCAAGTCCTTAGAGCCCCAAAGGCCACCTTTCATCTGACACCCAGACCCTGGGGAAAGGACTTCTTTTGCCCATGCAAAATGGCCTCTCTTTGCAGCCATTTGCCCTGGTCCACAGGGCAGTGCCCAGTGAGAAATTTTTTAACATTGCTGGATTCCTGCAGAACTAACGCTGTTGGCAACTAGGAGCTTGCAAGTCATTAGAGCCCCAAAGGCCACCTTTCATCTGACACCCAGACCCTGGGGACAGGACTTCATTTTCCCCAGGGAAAATTGGATCAGTTTGAGGCCACTGGCCATGGCCATCTGCATCGTTCCCGGTGTGAAATTTGCAATCATGGCGGATTTTCTCCAAAAGTAAAGCTGCTGGCAACGAGGACCCTGGAAGTCCTTAGAGCCCCAAAGGCCACCTTTCATCTGACACCCAGACCCTGGGGAAAGGACTTCTTTTGCCCATGCAAAATGGCCTCTCTTTGCAGCCATTTGCCCTGGCCCACAGGGCAGTGCCCAGTGAGAAATTTTTTAACATTGCTGGATTCCTGCAGAACTAACGCTGTTGGCAACTAGGAGCTTGCAAGTCATTAGAGCCCCAAAGGCCACCTTTCATCTGACACCCAGACCCTGGGGACAGGACTTCATTTTCCCCAGGGAAAATTGGATCAGTTTGAGGCCACTGGCCATGGCCATCTGCATCGTTCCCGGTGTGAAATTTGCAATCATGGCGGATTTTCTCCAAAAGTAAAGCTGCTGGCAACGAGGACCCTGGAAGTCCTTAGAGCCCCAAAGGCCACCTTTCATCTGACACCCAGACCCTGGGGACAGGACTTCTTTTGCCCATGCAAAATGGCCTCCGTTTCCAACCACTCACCTTGGCAGAAAGTGGGGAGCCAAGCTAGAATTACCAAATCTTTGCTGGATTTTTCCAAAAGTAAAGCTGGCAGCAACTAGGATCCTGTAAGTACTTAGAGCCTCAAAGGCCACCTTGAACATAGTACTGAGACCCTGAGGAAAGGACATTTTTCCCATGGAAAAATCTGCATCGATCCCGGTGTGAAATTTGCAATCATGGCTGATTTTCTCCAAAAGTAAAGCTGCCAGCAACAAGAGCTTGCAAGTCCTTAGAGCCCCAAAGGCCACCTTTCATCTGACACCCAGACTCTGGGGTCATGACTTCATTTTGCCCAGGGAAAATTGGCCCACTTTGAGGCCACTCGCCCTGGCCATCTGCATCGTTCCCGGTGTGACATTTGCAACCTCGGCTGATTTTCTCCAAAAGTAAAGCTGCTGGCAATGAGGACCCGGGAAGTCCCTAGAGCCCTAAATGCCACCTTTCATCTGACACCCAGACCCTGGGCCAATGACTTCATTTTCCCCATGGAAAATGGCCTCCATTTCTGGCCTCTTGCCCTGACCAATAGGGTGGTGCCCAGCAAGAAATTTGCAATCTTTGCTGGATTTCTCCAAATCTAAAGCTGCCAATAAGTAGTACCCTGCAAGTCCTTAGAGCCCCAAAGGCCACCTTTCATCTGACACCCAGACCCTGGGGAAAGGACTTCTTTTGCCCATGCAAAATGGCCTCTCTTTGCAGCCATTTGCCCTGGCCCACAGGGCAGTGCCCAGTGAGAAATTTTTTAACATTGCTGGATTCCTGCAGAACTAACGCTCTTGGCAACTAGGAGCTTGCAAGTCATTACAGCCCCAAAGGCCACCTTTCATCTGACACCCAGACTCTGGGCCAATGACTTCATTTTCCCCATGGAAAATGGCCTCCATTTCTGGCCTCTTGCCCTGACCAATAGGGTGGTGCCCAGCAAGAAATTTGCAATCTTTGCTGGATTTCTCCAAATCTAAAGCTGCCAATAAGTAGTACCCTGCAAGTCCTTAGAGCCCCAAAGGCCACCTTTCATCTGACACCCAGACCCTGGGGACAGGACTTCTTTTTCCCATGCAAAATGACCTCCGTTTGCAGCCACTCACCCTGGCAGAAAGTGGGGAGCCAAGCTAGAATTACCAAATCTTTGCTGGATTTTTCCAAAAGTAAAGCTGGCAGCAACTAGGATCCTGTAAGTACTTAGAGCCTCAAAGGCCACCTTGAACATAGTACTGAGACCCTGAGGAAACGACATTTTTCCCATGGAAAAATCTGCATCGATCCCGGTGTGAAATTTGCAATCATGGCTGATTTTCTCCAAAAGTAAAGCTGCAAGCAACAAGAGCTTGCAAGTCCTTAGAGCCCCAAAGGCCACCTTTCATCTGACACCCAGACTCTGGGGTCATGACTTCATTTTCCCCATGCAAAATGGGGTCAGTTTGAGGCCACTCGCCCTGGCCATCTGCATCGTTCCCGGTGTGACATTTGCAAACTCGGCTTATTTTCTCCAAAAGTAAAGCTGCTGGCAATGAGGACCCGGGAAGTCCTTAGAGCCCCAAATGCCACCATTCATCTGACACCCAGACTCTGGGCCAATGACTTCATTTTCCCCATGGAAAATGGCCTCCATTTCTGGCCTCTTGCCCTGACCAATAGGGTGGTGCCCAGCAAGAAATTTGCAATCTTTGCTGGATTTCTCCAAATCTAAAGCTGCCAATAAGTAGTACCCTGCAAGTCCTTAGAGCCCCAAAGGCCACCTTTCATCTGACACCCAGACCCTGGGGAAAGGACTTCTTTTGCCCATGCAACATGGCCTCTCTTTGCAGCCATTTGCCCTGGCCCACAGGGCAGTGCCCAGTGAGAAATTTTTTAACATTGCTGGATTCCTGCAGAACTAACGCTCTTGGCAACTAGGAGCTTGCAAGTCATTAGAGCCCCAAAGGCCACCTTTCATCTGACACCCAGACCCTGGGGACAGGACTTCATTTTCCCCAGGGAAAATTGGATCAGTTTGAGGCCACTGGCCCTGGCCATCTGCATCGTTCCCGGTGTGAAATTTGCAATCATGGCGGATTTTCTCCAAAAGTAAAGCTGCTGGCAACGAGGACCCTGGAAGTCCTTAGAGCCCCAAAGGCCACCTTTCATCTGACACCCAGACCCTGGGGACAGGACTTCTTTTGCCCATGCAAAATGGCCTCTCTTTGCAGCCATTTGCCCTGGTCCACAGGGCAGTGCCCAGTGAGAAAATTTTTAACATTGCTGGATTCCTGCAGAACTAACGCTCTTGGCAACTAGGAGCTTGCAAGTCCTTAGAGCCCCAAAGGCCACCTTTCATCTGACACCCAGACCCTGGGGACAGGACTTCTTTTTCCCATGCAAAATGACCTCCGTTTGCAGCCACTCACCCTGGCAGAAAGTGGGGAGCCAAGCTAGAATTACCAAATCTTTGCTGGATTTTTCCAAAAGTAAAGCTGGCAGCAACTAGGATCCTGTAAGTACTTAGAGCCTCAAAGGCCACCTTGAACATAGTACTGAGACCCTGAGGAAACGACATTTTTCCCATGGAAAAATCTGCATCGATCCCGGTGTGAAATTTGCAATCATGGCTGATTTTCTCCAAAAGTAAAGCTGCAAGCAACAAGAGCTTGCAAGTCCTTAGAGCCCCAAAGGCCACCTTTCATCTGACACCCAGACTCTGGGGTCATGACTTCATTTTCCCCATGCAAAATGGGGTCAGTTTGAGGCCACTCGCCCTGGCCATCTGCATCGTTCCCGGTGTGACATTTGCAAACTCGGCTTATTTTCTCCAAAAGTAAAGCTGCTGGCAATGAGGACCCGGGAAGTCCTTAGAGCCCCAAATGCCACCTTTCATCTGACACCCAGACTCTGGGCCAATGACTTCATTTTCCCCATGGAAAATGGCCTCCATTTCTGGCCTCTTGCCCTGACCAATAGGGTGGTGCCCAGCAAGAAATTTGCAATCTTTGCTGGATTTCTCCAAATCTAAAGCTGCCAATAAGTAGTACCCTGCAAGTCCTTAGAGCCCCAAAGGCCACCTTTCATCTGACACCCAGACCCTGGGGAAAGGACTTCTTTTGCCCATGCAACATGGCCTCTCTTTGCAGCCATTTGCCCTGGCCCACAGGGCAGTGCCCAGTGAGAAATTTTTTAACATTGCTGGATTCCTGCAGAACTAACGCTGTTGGCAACTAGGAGCTTGCAAGTCATTAGAGCCCCAAAGGCCACCTTTCATCTGACACCCAGACCCTGGGGACAGGACTTCATTTTCCCCAGGGAAAATTGGATCAGTTTGAGGCCACTGGCCCTGGCCATCTGCATCGTTCCCGGTGTGAAATTTGCAATCATGGCGGATTTTCTCCAAAAGTAAAGCTGCTGGCAACGAGGACCCTGGAAGTCCTTAGAGCCCCAAAGGCCACCTTTCATCTGACACCCAGACCCTGGGGACAGGACTTCTTTTGCCCATGCAAAATGGCCTCTCTTTGCAGCCATTTGCCCTGGTCCACAGGGCAGTGCCCAGTGAGAAAATTTTTAACATTGCTGGATTCCTGCAGAACTAACGCTCTTGGCAACTAGGAGCTTGCAAGTCCTTAGAGCCCCAAAGGCCACCTTTCATCTGACACCCAGACCCTGGGGAAAGGACTTCTTTTTCCCATGCAAAATGACCTCCGTTTGCAGCCACTCACCCTGGCAGAAAGTGGGGAGCCAAGCTAGAATTACCAAATCTTTGCTGGATTTTTCCAAAAGTAAAGCTGGCAGCAACTAGGATCCTGTAAGTACTTAGAGCCTCAAAGGCCACCTTGAACATAGTACTGAGACCCTGAGGAAAGGACATTTTTCCCATGGAAAAATCTGCATCGATCCCGGTGTGAAATTTGCAATCATGGCTGATTTTCTCCAAAAGTAAAGCTGCAAGCAACAAGAGCTTGCAAGTCCTTAGAGCCCCAAAGGCCACCTTTCATCTGACACCCAGACTCTGGGGTCATGACTTCATTTTCCCCATGCAAAATGGGGTCAGTTTGAGGCCACTCGCCCTGGCCATCTGCATCGTTCCCGGTGTGACATTTGCAAACTCGGCTTATTTTCTCCAAAAGTAAAGCTGCTGGCAATGAGGACCCGGGAAGTCCTTAGAGCCCCAGATGCCACCATTCATCTGACACCCAGACTCTGGGCCAATGACTTCATTTTCCCCATGGAAAATGGCCTCCATTTCTGGCCTCTTGCCCTGACCAATAGGGTGGTGCCCAGCAAGAAATTTGCAATCTTTGCTGGATTTCTCCAAATCTAAAGCTGCCAATAAGTAGTACCCTGCAAGTCCTTAGAGCCCCAAAGGCCACCTTTCATCTGACACCCAGACCCTGGGGAAAGGACTTCTTTTGCCCATGCAACATGGCCTCTCTTTGCAGCCATTTGCCCTGGCCCACAGGGCAGTGCCCAGTGAGAAATTTTTTAACATTGCTGGATTCCTGCAGAACTAACGCTGTTGGCAACTAGGAGCTTGCAAGTCATTAGAGCCCCAAAGGCCACCTTTCATCTGACACCCAGACCCTGGGGACAGGACTTCATTTTCCCCAGGGAAAATTGGATCAGTTTGAGGCCACTGGCCCTGGCCATCTGCATCGTTCCCGGTGTGAAATTTGCAATCATGGCGGATTTTCTCCAAAAGTAAAGCTGCTGGCAACTAGGACCCTGGAAGTCCTTAGAGCCCCAAAGGCCACCTTTCATCTGACACCCAGATCCTGGGGACAGGACTTCTTTTGCCCATGCAAAATGGCCTCTCTTTGCAGCCATTTGCCCTGGTCCACAGGGCAGTGCCCAGTGAGAAAATTTTTAACATTGCTGGATTCCTGCAGAACTAACGCTCTTGGCAACTAGGAGCTTGCAAGTCCTTAGAGCCCCAAAGGCCACCTTTCATCTGACACCCAGACCCTGGGGACAGGACTTCTTTTTCCCATGCAAAATGACCTCCGTTTGCAGCCACTCACTCTGGCAGAAAGTGGGGAGCCAAGCTAGAATTACCAAATCTTTGCTGGATTTTTCCAAAAGTAAAGCTGGCAGCAACTAGGATCCTGTAAGTACTTAGAGCCTCAAAGGCCACCTTGAACATAGTACTGAGACCCTGAGGAAACGACATTTTTCCCATGGAAAAATCTGCATCGATCCCGGTGTGAAATTTGCAATCATGGCTGATTTTCTCCAAAAGTAAAGCTGCAAGCAACAAGAGCTTGCAAGTCCTTAGAGCCCCAAAGGCCACCTTTCATCTGACACCCAGACCCTGGGGATATGACTTCATTTTCCCCAGGGAAAATTGGATCAGTTTGAGGCAACTCGCCCTGGCCATCTGCATCGTTCCCGGTGTGAAATTTGCAATCATCGCTTTTTTCTCCAAAAGTAAAGCTGCTGGCAACGAGGACCCTGGAAGTCCTTAGAGCCCCAAATGCCACCATTCATCTGACACCCAGACCCTGGGCCAATGACTTCATTTTCCCCATGGAAAATCGCCTCCATTTCTGGCCTCTTGCCCTGACCAATAGGGTGATGCCCAGCAAGAAATTTGCAATCTTTGCTGGATTTCTCCGAAACTAAAGCTGCCAATAAGTAGTACCCTGCAAGTCCTTAGAGCCCCAAAGGCCACCTTTCATCTGACACCCAGACCCTGGGGACAGGACTTCATTTTTTCCTGGGAAAATTCGATCAGTTTGAGGCCACTCACCCTGGCCATCTGCATCGTTCCCGGTGTGACATTTGCAACCTCAGCTGATTTTCTCCACAACTAAAGCTGCCAGCAACAAGAGCTTGCAAGTCCTTAGAGCCCCAAAGGCCACCTTTCATCTGACACCCAGACCCTGGGGACATGACTCATTTTCCCCATGCAAAATGGGGTCAGTTTGAGGCCACTCGCCCTGGCCATCTGCATCGTTCCCGGTGTGACATTTGCAAACTCGGCTGATTTTCTCCAAAAGTAAAGCTGCTGGCAATGAGGACCCTGCAACTCCTTAGGGCCCCAAATGCAGCCTTTCATCTGACACCCAGACCCTGGGCCAATGACTTCATTTTCCCCATGGAAAATGGCCTCCATTTCTGGCCTCTTGTCTTGACAAATAGGGTGGTGCCCAGCAAGAAATTTGCAATCTTTGCTGGATTTCTCCGAAACTAAAGCTGCCAATAAGTAGTACCCTGCAAGTCCTTAGAGCCCCAAAGGCCACCTTTCATCTGACACCCAGACCCTGGGGACAGGACTTCTTTTGCCCATGCAAAATGGCCTCTCTTTGCAGCCATTTGCCCTGGCCCACAGGGCAGTGCCCAGTGAGAAAATTTTTAACATTGCTGGATTCCTGCAAAACTAACGCTCTTGGCAACTAGGAGCTTGCAAGTCATTAGAGCCCCAAAGGCCACCTTTCATCTGACACCCAGACCCTGGGGAAAGGACTTCTTTTTCCCATGCAAAATGACCTCCGTTTGCAGCCTATCACCCTGGCAGAACATGGGGAGCCAAGCTAGAATTACCAAATCTTTGCTGGATTTTTCCAAAAGTAAAGCTGGCAGCAACTAGGATCCTGTAAGTACTTAGAGCCTCAAAGGCCACCTTGAACATAGTACTGAGACCCTGAGGAAACGACATTTTTCCCATGGAAAAATCTGCATCGATCCCGGTGTGAAATTTGCAATCATGGCTGATTTTCTCCAAAAGTAAAGCTGCCAGCAACAAGAGCTTGCAAGTCCTTAGAGCCCCAAAGGCCACCTTTCATCTGACACCCAGACCCTGGGGACATGACTCATTTTCCCCATGCAAAATGGCGTCCGTTTGAGGCCACTCGCCCTGGCCATCTGCATCGTTCCCGGTGTGACATTTGCAACCTCGGCTGATTTTCTCCACAAGTAAAGCTGCTGGCAATGAGGACCCTGCAACTCCTTAGGGCCCCAAATGCAGCCTTTCATCTGATACGCAGACCCTGGGCCAATGACTTCATTTTCCCCATGGAAAATGGCCTACATTTCTGGCCTCTTTTCTTGACCAATAGGGTGGTGCCCAGCAAGAAATTTGCAATCTTTGCTGGATTTCTCCAAATCTAAAGCTGCCAATAAGTAGTACCCTGCAAGTCCTTAGAGCCCCAAAGGCCACCTTTCATCTGACACCCAGACCCTGGGGACAGGACTTCTTTTGCCCATGCAAAATGGCCTCTCTTTGCAGCCATTTGCCCTGGTCCACAGGGCAGTGCCCAGTGAGAAAATTTTTAACATTGCTGGATTCCTGCAGAACTAACGCTCTTGGCAACTAGGAGCTTGCAAGTCCTTAGAGCCCCAAAGGCCACCTTTCATCTGACACCCAGACCCTGGGGACAGGACTTCTTTTTCCCATGCAAAATGACCTCCGTTTGCAGCCACTCACCCTGGCAGAAAGTGGGGAGCCAAGCTAGAATTACCAAATCTTTGCTGGATTTTTCCAAAAGTAAAGCTGGCAGCAACTAGGATCCTGTAAGTACTTAGAGCCTCAAAGGCCACCTTGAACATAGTACTGAGACCCTGAGGAAACGACATTTTTCCCATGGAAAAATCTGCATCGATCCCGGTGTGAAATTTGCAATCATGGCTGATTTTCTCCAAAAGTAAAGCTGCAAGCAACAAGAGCTTGCAAGTCCTTAGAGCCCCAAAGGCCACCATTCATCTGACACCCAGACTCTGGGGTCATGACTTCATTTTCCCCATGCAAAATGGGGTCACTTTGAGGCCACTCGCCCTGGCCATCTGCATCGTTCCCGGTGTGAAATTTGCAATCATCGCTTTTTTCTCCAAAAGTAAAGCTGCTGGCAACGAGGACCCTGGAAGTCCTTAGAGCCCCAAATGCCACCATTCATCTGACACCCAGACCCTGGGCCAATGACTTCATTTTCCCCAGGGAAAATCGCCTCCATTTCTGGCCTCTTGCCCTGACCAATAGGGTGGTGCCCAGCAAGAAATTTGCAATCTTTGCTGGATTTCTCCGAAACTAAAGCTGCCAATAAGTAGTACCCTGCAAGTCCTTAGAGCCCCAAAGGCCACCTTTCATCTGACACCCAGACCCTGGGGACAGGACTTCATTTTTTCCTGGGAAAATTCGATCAGTTTGAGACCACTCGCCCTGGCCATCTGCATCGTTCCCGGTGTGACATTTTCAATCATGGCGGATTTTCTCCACAACTAAAGCTGCCAGCAACAAGAGCTTGCAAGTCCTTAGAGCCCCAAAGGCCACCTTTCATCTGACACCCAGACCCTGGGGACATGACTCATTTTCCCCATGCAAAATGGGGTCAGTTTGAGGCCACTCGCCCTGGCCATCTGCATCGTTCCCGGTGTGACATTTGCAAACTTGGCTGATTTTCTCCAAAAGTAAAGCTGCTGGCAATGAGGACCCTGCAACTCCTTAGGGCCCCAAATGCAGCCTTTCATCTGACACCCAGACCCTGGGCCAATGACTTCATTTTCCCCATGGAAAATGGCCTCCATTTCTGGCCTCTTGCCCTGACCAATAGGGTGGTGCCCAGCAAGAAATTTGCAATCTTTGCTGGATTTCTCCAAATCTAAAGCTGCCAATAAGTAGTACCCTGCAAGTCCTTAGAGCCCCAAAGGCCACCTTTCATCTGACACCCAGACCCTGGGGACAGGACTTCTTTTGCCCATGCAAAATGGCCTCTCTTTGCAGCCATTTGCCCTGGTCCACAGGGCAGTGCCCAGTGAGAAAATTTTTAACATTGCTGGATTCCTGCAGAACTAATGCTCTTGGCAACTAGGAGCTTGCAAGTCCTTAGAGCCCCAAAGGCCACCTTTCATCTGACACCCAGACCCTGGGGACAGGACTTCTTTTTCCCATGCAAAATGACCTCCGTTTGCAGCCACTCACCCTGGCAGAAAGTGGGGAGCCAAGCTAGAATTACCAAATCTTTGCTGGATTTTTCCAAAAGTAAAGCTGGCAGCAACTAGGATCCTGTAAGTACTTAGAGCCTCAAAGGCCACCTTGAACATAGTACTGAGACCCTGAGGAAAGGACATTTTTCCCATGGAAAAATCTGCATCGTTCCCGGTGTGAAATTTGCAATCATGGCTGATTTTCTCCAAAAGTAAAGCTGCCAGCAACAAGAGCTTGCAAGTCCTTAGAGCCCCAAAGGCCACCTTTCATCTGACACCCAGACTCTGGGGTCATGACTTCATTTTGCCCAGGGAAAATTGGCCCACTTTGAGGCCACTCGCCCTGGCCATCTGCATCGTTCCCGGTGTGACATTTGCAACCTCGGCTGATTTTCTCCAAAAGTAAAGCTGCTGGCAATGAGGACCCGGGAAGTCCCTAGAGCCCTAAATGCCACCTTTCATCTGACACCCAGACCCTGGGCCAATGACTTCATTTTCCCCATGGAAAATGGCCTCCATTTCTGGCCTCTTGCCCTGACCAATAGGGTGGTGCCCAGCAAGAAATTTGCAATCTTTGCTGGATTTCTCCAAATCTAAAGCTGCCAATAAGTAGTACCCTGCAAGTCCTTAGAGCCCCAAAGGCCACCTTTCATCTGACACCCAGACCCTGGGGACAGGACTTCTTTTGCCCATGCAAAATGGCCTCTCTTTGCAGCCATTTGCCCTGGCCCACAGGGCAGTGCCCAGTGAGAAAATTTTTAACATTGCTGGATTCCTGCAAAACTAACGCTCTTGGCAACTAGGAGCTTGCAAGTCATTAGAGCCCCAAAGGCCACCTTTCATCTGACACCCAGACCCTGGGGAAAGGACTTCTTTTTCCCATGCAAAATGACCTCCGTTTGCAGCCTATCACCCTGGCAGAACGTGGGGAGCCAAGCTAGAATTACCAAATCTTTGCTGGATTTTTCCAAAAGTAAAGCTGGCAGCAACTAGGATCCTGTAAGTACTTAGAGCCTCAAAGGCCACCTTGAACATAGTACTGAGACCCTGAGGAAACGACATTTTTCCCATGGAAAAATCTGCATCGATCCCGGTGTGAAATTTGCAATCATGGCTGATTTTCTCCAAAAGTAAAGCTGCCAGCAACAAGAGCTTGCAAGTCCTTAGAGCCCCAAAGGCCACCTTTCATCTGACACCCAGACCCTGGGGACATGACTCATTTTCCCCATGCAAAATGGCGTCCGTTTGAGGCCACTCGCCCTGGCCATCTGCATCGTTCCCGGTGTGACATTTGCAACCTCGGCTGATTTTCTCCACAAGTAAAGCTGCTGGCAATGAGGACCCTGCAACTCCTTAGGGCCCCAAATGCAGCCTTTCATCTGATACGCAGACCCTGGGCCAATGACTTCATTTTCCCCATGGAAAATGGCCTCCATTTCTGGCCTCTTTTCTTGACCAATAGGGTGGTGCCCAGCAAGAAATTTGCAATCTTTGCTGGATTTCTCCAAATCTAAAGCTGCCAATAAGTAGTACCCTGCAAGTCCTTAGAGCCCCAAAGGCCACCTTTCATCTGACACCCAGACCCTGGGGACAGGACTTCTTTTGCCCATGCAAAATGGCCTCTCTTTGCAGCCATTTGCCCTGGTCCACAGGGCAGTGCCCAGTGAGAAAATTTTTAACATTGCTGGATTCCTGCAGAACTAACGCTCTTGGCAACTAGGAGCTTGCAAGTCCTTAGAGCCCCAAAGGCCACCTTTCATCTGACACCCAGACCCTGGGGACAGGACTTCTTTTTCCCATGCAAAATGACCTCCGTTTGCAGCCACTCACCCTGGCAGAAAGTGGGGAGCCAAGCTAGAATTACCAAATCTTTGCTGGATTTTTCCAAAAGTAAAGCTGGCAGCAACTAGGATCCTGTAAGTACTTAGAGCCTCAAAGGCCACCTTGAACATAGTACTGAGACCCTGAGGAAACGACATTTTTCCCATGGAAAAATCTGCATCGATCCCGGTGTGAAATTTGCAATCATGGCTGATTTTCTCCAAAAGTAAAGCTGCAAGCAACAAGAGCTTGCAAGTCCTTAGAGCCCCAAAGGCCACCTTTCATCTGACACCCAGACTCTGGGGTCATGACTTCATTTTCCCCATGCAAAATGGGGTCAGTTTGAGGCCACTCGCCCTGGCCATCTGCATCGTTCCCGGTGTGACATTTGCAAACTCGGCTGATTTTCTCCAAAAGTAAAGCTGCTGGCAACGAGGACCCTGCAACTCCATAGGGCCCCAGATGCCACCTTTCATCTGACACCCAGACCCTGGGCCAATGACTTCATTTTCCCCATGGAAAATGGCCTCCATTTCTGGCCTCTTGCCCTGACCAATAGGGTGGTGCCCAGCAAGAAATTTGCAATCTTTGCTGGATTTCTCCAAATCTAAAGCTGCCAATAAGTAGTACCCTGCAAGTCCTTAGAGCCCCAAAGGCCACCTTTCATCTGACACCCAGAGCCTGGGGAAAGGACTTCTTTTGCCCATGCAAGATGGCTTCTCTTTGCAGCCATTTGCCCTGGCCCACAGGGCAGTGCCCAGTGAGAAATTTTTTAACATTGCTGGATTCCTGCAGAACTAACGCTGTTGGCAACTAGGAGCTTGCAAGTCCTTAGAGCCCCAAAGGCCACCTTTCATCTGACACCCAGACCCTGGGGACAGGACTTCATTTTCCCTAGGGAAAATTGGATCAGTTTGAGGCCACTGGCCATGGCCATCTGCATCGTTCCCGGTGTGAAATTTGCAATCATGGCGGATTTTCTCCAAAAGTAAAGCTGCTGGCAACGAGGACCCTGGAAGTCCTTAGAGCCCCAAAGGCCACCTTTCATCTGACACCCAGACCCTGGGGAAAGGACTTCTTTTGCCCATGCAAAATGGCCTCTCTTTGCAGCCATTTGCCCTGGCCCACAGGGCAGTGCCCAGTGAGAAATTTTTTAACATTGCTGGATTCCTGCAGAACTAACGCTGTTGGCAACTAGGAGCTTGCAAGTCCTTAGAGCCCCAAAGGCCACCTTTCATCTGACACCCAGATCCTGGGGACAGGACTTCTTTTGCCCATGCACAATGGCCTCTGTTTCCAACCACTCACCTTGGCAGAAAGTGGGGAGCCAAGCTAGAATTACCAAATCTTTGCTGGATTTTTCCAAAAGTAAAGCTGGCAGCAACTAGGATCCTGTAAGTACTTAGAGCCTCAAAGGCCACCTTGAACATAGTACTGAGACCCTGAGGAAAGGACATTTTTCCCATGGAAAAATCTGCATCGTTCCCGGTGTGAAATTTGCAATCATGGCTGATTTTCTCCAAAAGTAAAGCTGCCAGCAACAAGAGCTTGCAAGTCCTTAGAGCCCCAAAGGCCACCTTTCATCTGACACCCAGACTCTGGGGTCATGACTTCATTTTGCCCAGGGAAAATTGGCCCAATTTGAGGCCACTCGCCCTGGCCATCTGCATCGTTCCCGGTGTGACATTTGCAACCTCGGCTGATTTTCTCCAAAAGTAAAGCTGCTGGCAATGAGGACCCGGGAAGTCCCTAGAGCCCTAAATGCCACCTTTCATCTGACACCCAGACCCTGGGCCAATGACTTCATTTTCCCCATGGAAAATGGCCTCCATTTCTGGCCTCTTGCCCTGACCAATAGGGTGGTGCCCAGCAAGAAATTTGCAATCTTTGCTGGATTTCTCCAAATCTAAAGCTGCCAATAAGTAGTACCCTGCAAGTCCTTAGAGCCCCAAAGGCCACCTTTCATCTGACACCCAGACCCTGGGGACAGGACTTCTTTTGCCCATGCAAAATGGCCTCTCTTTGCAGCCATTTGCCCTGGCCCACAGGGCAGTGCCCAGTGAGAAATTTTTAACATTGCTGGATTCCTGCAGAACTAACGCTCTTGGCAACTAGGAGCTTGCAAGTCATTAGAGCCCCAAAGGCCACCTTTCATCTGACACCCAGACCCTGGGGACAGGACTTCTTTTTCCCATGCAAAATGACCTCCGTTTGCAGCCTATCACCCTGGCAGAACGTGGGGAGCCAAGCTAGAATTACCAAATCTTTGCTGGATTTTTCCAAAAGTAAAGCTGGCAGCAACTAGGATCCTGTAAGTACCTAGAGCCTCAAAGGCCACCTTGAACATAGTACTGAGACCCTGAGGAAACGACATTTTTCCCATGGAAAAATCTGCATCGATCCCGGTGTGAAATTTGCAATCATGGCTGATTTTCTCCAAAAGTAAAGCTGCCAGCAACAAGAGCTTGCAAGTCCTTAGAGCCCCAAAGGCCACCTTTCATCTGACACCCAGACCCTGGGGACATGACTCATTTTCCCCATGCAAAATGGCGTCCGTTTGAGGCCACTCGCCCTGGCCATCTGCATCGTTCCCGGTGTGACATTTGCAACCTCGGCTGATTTTCTCCACAAGTAAAGCTGCTGGCAATGAGGACCCTGCAACTCCTTAGGGCCCCAAATGCAGCCTTTCATCTGATACGCAGACCCTGGGCCAATGACTTCATTTTCCCCATGGAAAATGGCCTCCATTTCTGGCCTCTTTTCTTGACCAATAGGGTGGTGCCCAGCAAGAAATTTGCAATCTTTGCTGGATTTCTCCAAATCTAAAGCTGCCAATAAGTAGTACCCTGCAAGTCCTTAGAGCCCCAAAGGCCACCTTTCATCTGACACCCAGACCCTGGGGACAGGACTTCTTTTGCCCATGCAAAATGGCCTCTCTTTGCAGCCATTTGCCCTGGTCCACAGGGCAGTGCCCAGTGAGAAAATTTTTAACATTGCTGGATTCCTGCAGAACTAACGCTCTTGGCAACTAGGAGCTTGCAAGTCCTTAGAGCCCCAAAGGCCACCTTTCATCTGACACCCAGACCCTGGGGACAGGACTTCTTTTTCCCATGCAAAATGACCTCCGTTTGCAGCCACTCACCCTGGCAGAAAGTGGGGAGCCAAGCTAGAATTACCAAATCTTTGCTGGATTTTTCCAAAAGTAAAGCTGGCAGCAACTAGGATCCTGTAAGTACTTAGAGCCTCAAAGGCCACCTTGAACATAGTACTGAGACCCTGAGGAAAGGACATTTTTCCCATGGAAAAATCTGCATCGATCCCGGTGTGAAATTTGCAATCATGGCTGATTTTCTCCAAAAGTAAAGCTGCCAGCAACAAGAGCTTGCAAGTCCTTAGAGCCCCAAAGGCCACCTTTCATCTGACACCCAGACCCTGGGGAAAGGACTTCTTTTGCCCATGCAAAATGGCCTCTCTTTGCAGCCATTTGCCCTGGCCCACAGGGCAGTGCCCAGTGAGAAATTTTTTAACATTGCTGGATTCCTGCAGAACTAACGCTGTTGGCAACTAGGAGCTTGCAAGTCCTTAGAGCCCCAAAGGCCACCTTTCATCTGACACCCAGATCCTGGGGACAGGACTTCTTTTGCCCATGCACAATGGCCTCTGTTTCCAACCACTCACCTTGGCAGAAAGTGGGGAGCCAAGCTAGAATTACCAAATCTTTGCTGGATTTTTCCAAAAGTAAAGCTGGCAGCAACTAGGATCCTGTAAGTACTTAGAGCCTCAAAGGCCACCTTGAACATAGTACTGAGACCCTGAGGAAAGGACATTTTTCCCATGGAAAAATCTGCATCGTTCCCGGTGTGAAATTTGCAATCATGGCTGATTTTCTCCAAAAGTAAAGCTGCCAGCAACAAGAGCTTGCAAGTCCTTAGAGCCCCAAAGGCCACCTTTCATCTGACACCCAGACTCTGGGGTCATGACTTCATTTTGCCCAGGGAAAATTGGCCCAATTTGAGGCCACTCGCCCTGGCCATCTGCATCGTTCCCGGTGTGACATTTGCAACCTCGGCTGATTTTCTCCAAAAGTAAAGCTGCTGGCAATGAGGACCCGGGAAGTCCCTAGAGCCCTAAATGCCACCTTTCATCTGACACCCAGACCCTGGGCCAATGACTTCATTTTCCCCATGGAAAATGGCCTCCATTTCTGGCCTCTTGCCCTGACCAATAGGGTGGTGCCCAGCAAGAAATTTGCAATCTTTGCTGGATTTCTCCAAATCTAAAGCTGCCAATAAGTAGTACCCTGCAAGTCCTTAGAGCCCCAAAGGCCACCTTTCATCTGACACCCAGACCCTGGGGACAGGACTTCTTTTGCCCATGCAAAATGGCCTCTCTTTGCAGCCATTTGCCCTGGCCCACAGGGCAGTGCCCAGTGAGAAATTTTTAACATTGCTGGATTCCTGCAGAACTAACGCTCTTGGCAACTAGGAGCTTGCAAGTCATTAGAGCCCCAAAGGCCACCTTTCATCTGACACCCAGACCCTGGGGACAGGACTTCTTTTTCCCATGCAAAATGACCTCCGTTTGCAGCCTATCACCCTGGCAGAACGTGGGGAGCCAAGCTAGAATTACCAAATCTTTGCTGGATTTTTCCAAAAGTAAAGCTGGCAGCAACTAGGATCCTGTAAGTACCTAGAGCCTCAAAGGCCACCTTGAACATAGTACTGAGACCCTGAGGAAACGACATTTTTCCCATGGAAAAATCTGCATCGATCCCGGTGTGAAATTTGCAATCATGGCTGATTTTCTCCAAAAGTAAAGCTGCCAGCAACAAGAGCTTGCAAGTCCTTAGAGCCCCAAAGGCCACCTTTCATCTGACACCCAGACCCTGGGGACATGACTCATTTTCCCCATGCAAAATGGCGTCCGTTTGAGGCCACTCGCCCTGGCCATCTGCATCGTTCCCGGTGTGACATTTGCAACCTCGGCTGATTTTCTCCACAAGTAAAGCTGCTGGCAATGAGGACCCTGCAACTCCTTAGGGCCCCAAATGCAGCCTTTCATCTGATACGCAGACCCTGGGCCAATGACTTCATTTTCCCCATGGAAAATGGCCTCCATTTCTGGCCTCTTTTCTTGACCAATAGGGTGGTGCCCAGCAAGAAATTTGCAATCTTTGCTGGATTTCTCCAAATCTAAAGCTGCCAATAAGTAGTACCCTGCAAGTCCTTAGAGCCCCAAAGGCCACCTTTCATCTGACACCCAGACCCTGGGGACAGGACTTCTTTTGCCCATGCAAAATGGCCTCTCTTTGCAGCCATTTGCCCTGGTCCACAGGGCAGTGCCCAGTGAGAAAATTTTTAACATTGCTGGATTCCTGCAGAACTAACGCTCTTGGCAACTAGGAGCTTGCAAGTCCTTAGAGCCCCAAAGGCCACCTTTCATCTGACACCCAGACCCTGGGGACAGGACTTCTTTTTCCCATGCAAAATGACCTCCGTTTGCAGCCACTCACCCTGGCAGAAAGTGGGGAGCCAAGCTAGAATTACCAAATCTTTGCTGGATTTTTCCAAAAGTAAAGCTGGCAGCAACTAGGATCCTGTAAGTACTTAGAGCCTCAAAGGCCACCTTGAACATAGTACTGAGACCCTGAGGAAAGGACATTTTTCCCATGGAAAAATCTGCATCGATCCCGGTGTGAAATTTGCAATCATGGCTGATTTTCTCCAAAAGTAAAGCTGCCAGCAACAAGAGCTTGCAAGTCCTTAGAGCCCCAAAGGCCACCTTTCATCTGACACCCAGACTCTGGGGTCATGACTTCATTTTCCCCATGCAAAATGGGGTCAGTTTGAGGCCACTCGCCCTGGCCATCTGCATCGTTCCCGGTGTGACATTTGCAAACTCGGCTTATTTTCTCCAAAAGTAAAGCTGCTGGCAATGAGGACCCGGGAAGTCCTTAGAGCCCCAAATGCCACCTTTCATCTGACACCCAGACTCTGGGCCAATGACTTCATTTTCCCCATGGAAAATGGCCTCCATTTCTGGCCTCTTGCCCTGACCAATAGGGTGGTGCCCAGCAAGAAATTTGCAATCTTTGCTGGATTTCTCCAAATCTAAAGCTGCCAATAAGTAGTACCCTGCAAGTCCTTAGAGCCCCAAAGGCCACCTTTCATCTGACACCCAGACCCTGGGGAAAGGACTTCTTTTGCCCATGCAACATGGCCTCTCTTTGCAGCCATTTGCCCTGGCCCACAGGGCAGTGCCCAGTGAGAAATTTTTTAACATTGCTGGATTCCTGCAGAACTAACGCTGTTGGCAACTAGGAGCTTGCAAGTCATTAGAGCCCCAAAGGCCACCTTTCATCTGACACCCAGACCCTGGGGACAGGACTTCATTTTCCCCAGGGAAAATTGGATCAGTTTGAGGCCACTGGCCCTGGCCATCTGCATCGTTCCCGGTGTGAAATTTGCAATCATGGCGGATTTTCTCCAAAAGTAAAGCTGCTGGCAACGAGGACCCTGGAAGTCCTTAGAGCCCCAAAGGCCACCTTTCATCTGACACCCAGACCCTGGGGACAGGACTTCTTTTGCCCATGCAAAATGGCCTCTCTTTGCAGCCATTTGCCCTGGTCCACAGGGCAGTGCCCAGTGAGAAAATTTTTAACATTGCTGGATTCCTGCAGAACTAACGCTCTTGGCAACTAGGAGCTTGCAAGTCATTAGAGCCCCAAAGGCCACCTTTCATCTGACACCCAGACCCTGGGGACAGGACTTCTTTTTCCCATGCAAAATGACCTCTGTTTGCAGCCACTCACCCTGGCAGAAAGTGGGGAGCCAAGCTAGAATTACCAAATCTTTGCTGGATTTTTCCAAAAGTAAAGCTGGCAGCAACTAGGATCCTGTAAGTACTTAGAGCCTCAAAGGCCACCTTGAACATAGTACTGAGACCCTGAGGAAACGACATTTTTCCCATGGAAAAATCTGCATCGTTCCCGGTGTGAAATTTGCAATCATGGCTGATTTTCTCCAAAAGTAAAGCTGCCAGCAACAAGAGCTTGCAAGTCCTTAGAGCCCCAAAGGCCACCTTTCATCTGACACCCAGACCCTGGGGATATGACTTCATTTTCCCCAGGGAAAATTGGATCAGTTTGAGGCAACTCGCCCTGGCCATCTGCATCGTTCCCGGTGTGAAATTTGCAATCATCGCTTTTTTCTCCAAAAGTAAAGCTGCTGGCAACGAGGACCCTGGAAGTCCTTAGAGCCCCAAATGCCACCATTCATCTGACACCCAGACCCTGGGCCAATGACTTCATTTTCCCCAGGGAAAATCGCCTCCATTTCTGGCCTCTTGCCCTGACCAATAGGGTGGTGCCCAGCAAGAAATTTGCAATCTTTGCTGGATTTCTCCGAAACTAAAGCTGCCAATAAGTAGTACCCTGCAAGTCCTTAGAGCCCCAAAGGCCACCTTTCATCTGACACCCAGACCCTGGGGACAGGACTTCATTTTTTCCTGGGAAAATTCGATCAGTTTGAGGCCACTCGCCCTGGCCATCTGCATCGTTCCCGGTGTGACATTTTCAATCATGGCGGATTTTCTCCACAACTAAAGCTGCCAGCAACAAGAGCTTGCAAGTCCTTAGAGCCCCAAAGGCCACCTTTCATCTGACACCCAGACCCTGGGGACATGACTCATTTTCCCCATGCAAAATGGGGTCAGTTTGAGGCCACTCGCCCTGGCCATCTGCATCGTTCCCGGTGTGACATTTGCAAACTTGGCTGATTTTCTCCAAAAGTAAAGCTGCTGGCAATGAGGACCCTGCAACTCCTTAGGGCCCCAAATGCAGCCTTTCATCTGACACCCAGACCCTGGGCCAATGACTTCATTTTCCCCATGGAAAATGGCCTCCATTTCTGGCCTCTTGCCCTGACCAATAGGGTGGTGCCCAGCAAGAAATTTGCAATCTTTGCTGGATTTCTCCAAATCTAAAGCTGCCAATAAGTAGTACCCTGCAAGTCCTTAGAGCCCCAAAGGCCACCTTTCATCTGACACCCAGACCCTGGGGACAGGACTTCTTTTGCCCATGCAAAATGGCCTCTCTTTGCAGCCATTTGCCCTGGTCCACAGGGCAGTGCCCAGTGAGAAAATTTTTAACATTGCTGGATTCCTGCAGAACTAACGCTCTTGGCAACTAGGAGCTTGCAAGTCCTTAGAGCCCCAAAGGCCACCTTTCATCTGACACCCAGACCCTGGGGACAGGACTTCTTTTTCCCATGCAAAATGACCTCCGTTTGCAGCCACTCACCCTGGCAGAAAGTGGGGAGCCAAGCTAGAATTACCAAATCTTTGCTGGATTTTTCCAAAAGTAAAGCTGGCAGCAACTAGGATCCTGTAAGTACTTAGAGCCTCAAAGGCCACCTTGAACATAGTACTGAGACCCTGAGGAAAGGACATTTTTCCCATGGAAAAATCTGCATCGATCCCGGTGTGAAATTTGCAATCATGGCTGATTTTCTCCAAAAGTAAAGCTGCAAGCAACAAGAGCTTGCAAGTCCTTAGAGCCCCAAAGGCCACCTTTCATCTGACACCCAGACTCTGGGGTCATGACTTCATTTTCCCCATGCAAAATGGGGTCAGTTTGAGGCCACTCGCCCTGGCCATCTGCATCGTTCCCGGTGTGACATTTGCAAACTCGGCTGATTTTCTCCAAAAGTAAAGCTGCTGGCAACGAGGACCCTGCAACTCCATAGGGCCCCAGATGCCACCTTTCATCTGACACCCAGACCCTGGGCCAATGACTTCATTTTCCCCATGGAAAATGGCCTCCATTTCTGGCCTCTTGCCCTGACCAATAGGGTGGTGCCCAGCAAGAAATTTGCAATCTTTGCTGGATTTCTCCAAATCTAAAGCTGCCAATAAGTAGTACCCTGCAAGTCCTTAGAGCCCCAAAGGCCACCTTTCATCTGACACCCAGAGCCTGGGGAAAGGACTTCTTTTGCCCATGCAAGATGGCCTCTCTTTGCAGCCATTTGCCCTGGCCCACAGGGCAGTGCCCAGTGAGAAATTTTTTAACATTGCTGGATTCCTGCAGAACTAACGCTGTTGGCAACTAGGAGCTTGCAAGTCATTAGAGCCCCAAAGGCCACCTTTCATCTGACACCCAGACCCTGGGGACAGGACTTCATTTTCCCCAGGGAAAATTGGATCAGTTTGAGGCCACTGGCCATGGCCATCTGCATCGTTCCCGGTGTGAAATTTGCAATCATGGCGGATTTTCTCCAAAAGTAAAGCTGCTGGCAACGAGGACCCTGGAAGTCCTTAGAGCCCCAAAGGCCACCTTTCATCTGACACCCAGACCCTGGGGAAAGGACTTCTTTTGCCCATGCAAAATGGCCTCTCTTTGCAGCCATTTGCCCTGGCCCACAGGGCAGTGCCCAGTGAGAAAATTTTTAACATTGCTGGATTCCTGCAGAACTAACGCTGTTGGCAACTAGGAGCTTGCAAGTCCTTAGAGCCCCAAAGGCCACCTTTCATCTGACACCCAGACCCTGGGGACAGGACTTCTTTTGCCCATGCAAAATGGCCTCCGTTTCCAACCACTCACCTTGGCAGAAAGTGGGGAGCCAAGCTAGAATTACCAAATCTTTGCTGGATTTTTCCAAAAGTAAAGCTGGCAGCAACTAGGATCCTGTAAGTACTTAGAGCCTCAAAGGCCACCTTGAACATAGTACTGAGACCCTGAGGAAAGGACATTTTTCCCATGGAAAAATCTGCATCGATCCCGGTGTGAAATTTGCAATCATGGCTGATTTTCTCCAAAAGTAAAGCTGCCAGCAACAAGAGCTTGCAAGTCCTTAGAGCCCCAAAGGCCACCTTTCATCTGACACCCAGACTCTGGGGTCATGACTTCATTTTGCCCAGGGAAAATTGGCCCACTTTGAGGCCACTCGCCCTGGCCATCTGCATCGTTCCCGGTGTGACATTTGCAACCTCGGCTGATTTTCTCCAAAAGTAAAGCTGCTGGCAATGAGGACCCGGGAAGTCCCTAGAGCCCTAAATGCCACCTTTCATCTGACACCCAGACCCTGGGCCAATGACTTCATTTTCCCCATTGAACATGGCCTCCATTTCTGGCCTCTTGCCCTCACCAATAGGGTGGTGCCCAGCAAGAAATTTGCAATCTTTGCTGGATTTCTCCAAATCTAAAGCTGCCAATAAGTAGTACCCTGCAAGTCCTTAGAGCCCCAAAGGCCACCTTTCATCTGACACCCAGACCCTGGGGACAGGACTTCTTTTGCCCATGCAAAATGGCCTCTCTTTGCAGCCATTTGCCCTGGCCCACAGGGCAGTGCCCAGTGAGAAATTTTTAACATTCCTGGATTCCTGCAAAACTAACACTCTTGGCAACTAGGAGCTTGCAAGTCCTTAGAGCCCCAAAGGCCACCTTTCATCTGACACCCAGACCCTGGGGAAAGGACTTCTTTTTCCCATGCAAAATGACCTCCGTTTGCAGCCTATCACCCTGGCAGAACGTGGGGAGCCAAGCTAGAATTACCAAATCTTTGCTGGATTTTTCCAAAAGTAAAGCTGGCAGCAACTAGGATCCTGTAAGTACTTAGAGCCTCAAAGGCCACCTTGAACATAGTACTGAGACCCTGAGGAAACGACATTTTTCCCATGGAAAAATCTGCATCGATCCCGGTGTGAAATTTGCAATCATGGCTGATTTTCTCCAAAAGTAAACCTGCCAGCAACAAGAGCTTGCAAGTCCTTAGAGCCCCAAAGGCCACCTTTCATCTGACACCCAGACCCTGGGGACATGACTCATTTTCCCCATGCAAAATGGCGTCCGTTTGAGGCCACTCGCCCTGGCCATCTGCATCGTTCCCGGTGTGATATTTGCAACCTCGGCTGATTTTCTCCACAAGTAAAGCTGCTGGCAATGAGGACCCTGCAACTCCTTAGGGCCCCAAATGCAGCCTTTCATCTGATACGCAGACCCTGGGCCAATGACTTCATTTTCCCCATGGAAAATGGCCTCCATTTCTGGCCTCTTTTCTTGACCAATAGGGTGGTGCCCAGCAAGAAATTTGCAATCTTTGCTGGATTTCTCCAAATCTAAAGCTGCCAATAAGTAGTACCCTGCAAGTCCTTAGAGCCCCAAAGGCCACCTTTCATCTGACACCCAGACCCTGGGGACAGGACTTCTTTTGCCCATGCAAAATGGCCTCTCTTTGCAGCCATTTGCCCTGGTCCACAGGGCAGTGCCCAGTGAGAAAATTTTTAACATTGCTGGATTCCTGCAGAACTAACGCTCTTGGCAACTAGGAGCTTGCAAGTCATTAGAGCCCCAAAGGCCACCTTTCATCTGACACCCAGACCCTGGGGACAGGACTTCTTTTTCCCATGCAAAATGACCTCCGTTTGCAGCCACTCACCCTGGCAGAACGTGGGGAGCCAAGCTAGAATTACCAAATCTTTGCTGGATTTTTCCAAAAGTAAAGCTGGCAGCAACTAGGATCCTGTAAGTACTTAGAGCCTCAAAGGCCACCTTGAACATAGTACTGAGACCCTGAGGAAACGACATTTTTCCCATGGAAAAATCTGCATCGTTCCCGGTGTGAAATTTGCAATCATGGCTGATTTTCTCCAAAAGTAAAGCTGCCAGCAACAAGAGCTTGCAAGTCCTTAGAGCCCCAAAGGCCACCTTTCATCTGACACCCAGACCCTGGGGATATGACTTCATTTTCCCCAGGGAAAATTGGATCAGTTTGAGGCAACTCGCCCTGGCCATCTGCATCGTTCCCGGTGTGAAATTTGCAATCATCGCTTTTTTCTCCAAAAGTAAAGCTGCTGGCAACGAGGACCCTGGAAGTCCTTAGAGCCCCAAATGCCACCATTCATCTGACACCCAGACCCTGGGCCAATGACTTCATTTTCCCCAGGGAAAATCGCCTCCATTTCTGGCCTCTTGCCCTGACCAATAGGGTGGTGCCCAGCAAGAAATTTGCAATCTTTGCTGGATTTCTCCAAATCTAAAGCTGCCAATAAGTAGTACCCTGCAAGTCCTTAGAGCCCCAAAGGCCACCTTTCATCTGACACCCAGACCCTGGGGACAGGACTTCTTTTGCCCATGCAAAATGGCCTCTCTTTGCAGCCATTTGCCCTGGTCCACAGGGCAGTGCCCAGTGAGAAAATTTTTAACATTGCTGGATTCCTGCAGAACTAACGCTCTTAGCAACTAGGAGCTTGCAAGTCCTTAGAGCCCCAAAGGCCACCTTTCATCTGACACCCAGACCCTGGGGACAGGACTTCTTTTTCCCATGCAAAATGACCTCCGTTTGCAGCCACTCACCCTGGCAGAACGTGGGGAGCCAAGCTAGAATTACCAAATCTTTGCTGGATTTTTCCAAAAGTAAAGCTGGCAGCAACTAGGATCCTGTAAGTACTTAGAGCCTCAAAGGCCACCTTGAACATAGTACTGAGACCCTGAGGAAACGACATTTTTCCCATGGAAAAATCTGCATCGATCCCGGTGTGAAATTTGCAATCATGGCTGATTTTCTCCAAAAGTAAAGCTGCAAGCAACAAGAGCTTGCAAGTCCTTAGAGCCCCAAAGGCCACCATTCATCTGACACCCAGACTCTGGGGTCATGACTTCATTTTCCCCATGCAAAATGGGGTCAGTTTGAGGCAACTCGCCCTGGCCATCTGCATCGTTCCCGGTGTGAAATTTGCAATCATCGCTTTTTTCTCCAAAAGTAAAGCTGCTGGCAACGAGGACCCTGGAAGTCCTTAGAGCCCCAAATGCCACCATTCATCTGACACCCAGACCCTGGGCCAATGACTTCATTTTCCCCAGGGAAAATCGCCTCCATTTCTGGCCTCTTGCCCTGACCAATAGGGTGGTGCCCAGCAAGAAATTTGCAATCTTTGCTGGATTTCTCCGAAACTAAAGCTGCCAATAAGTAGTACCCTGCAAGTCCTTAGAGCCCCAAAGGCCACCTTTCATCTGACACCCAGACCCTGGGGACAGGACTTCATTTTGCCCAGGGAAAATTGGCCCACTTTGAGGCCACTCGCCCTGGCCATCTGCATCGTTCCCGGTGTGACATTTGCAACCTCGGCTGATTTCTCCAAAACTAAAGCTGCTGGCAACGAGGACCCGGGAAGTCCCTAGAGCCCTAAATGCCACCTTTCATCTGACACCCAGACCCTGGGCCAATGACTTCATTTTCCCCATGGAAAATGGCCTCCATTTCTGGCCTCTTGCCCTGACCAATAGGGTGGTGCCCAGCAAGAAATTTGCAATCTTTGCTGGATTTCTCCAAATCTAAAGCTGCCAATAAGTAGTACCCTGCAAGTCCTTAGAGCCCCAAAGGCCACCTTTCATCTGACACCCAGACCCTGGTGGAAAAGGAAAGGACATTTTTCCCATGGAAAAATCTGCATCGTTCCCGGAGTGAAATTTGCAATCATGGCTGATTTTCTCCAAAAGTAAAGCTGCTGGCAACGAGGACCGTGGAAGTCCTTAGGGCCCCAAATGCCACCTTTCATCTGACACCCAGACCCTGGGCCAATGACTTCATTTTCCCCAGGGAAAATGGCCTCCATTTCTGGCCACTTGCCTTGACCAATAGTGTGGTGCCCAGCAAGAAATTTGCAATCTTTGCTGGATTTCTCCAAATCTAAAGCTGCCAATAAGTAGTACCCTGCAAGTCCTTAGAGGCCCAAAGGCCACCTTTCATCTGACACCCAGACCCTGGGGACAGGACTTCTTTTTCCCATGCAAAATGACCTCCGTTTGCAGCCACTCACCCTGGCAGAAAATGGGAAGCCAAGCTAGAATTACCAAATCTTTGCTGGATTTTTCCAAAAGTAAAGCTGGCAGCAACTAGGATCCTGTAAGTACTTAGAGCCTCAAAGGCCACCTTGAACATAGTACTGAGACCCTGAGGAAAGGACATTTTTCCCATGGAAAAATCTGCATCGATCCCGGTGTGAAATTTGCAATCATGGCTGATTTTCTCCAAAAGTAAAGCTGCCAGCAACAAGAGCTTGCAAGTCCTTAGAGCCCCAAAGGCCACCTTTCATCTGACACCCAGACCCTGGGGACAGGACCTCATTTTCCCCAGGGAAAATTGGCCCAGTTTGAGGCCACTCGCCCTGGCCATCTGCATCGTTCCCGGTGTGACATTTGCAAACTCGGCTGATTTCTCCAAAACTAAAGCTGCTGGCAACGAGGACCGTGCAACTCCTTAGGGCCCCAGATGCCACCTTTCATCTGATACGCAGAACCTGGGCCAATGACTTCATTTTCCCCATGGAAAATGGCCTACATTTCTGGCCTCTTGCCCTGACCAATAGGGTGGTCCCCCGCAAGAAATTTGCAATCTTTGCTGGATTTCTCCAAATCTAAAGCTGCCAATAAGTAGTACCCTGCAAGTCCTTAGAGCCCCAAAGGCCACCTTTCATCTGACACCCAGACCCTGGGGAAACGACTTCATTTGCCCATGCAAAATGGCCTGTCTTCGCAGCCATTTGCCCTTGCCCACAGGGCAGTGCCCAGTGAGAAATTTTTTAACATTGCTGGATTCCTGCCGTACTAACGCTGTTGGCAACTAGGAGCTTGCAAGTCCTTAGAGCCCCAAAGGCCACCTTTCATCTGACACCCAGACCCTGGGGACAGGATTTCTTTTTCCCATGCAAAATGGCCTCTCTTTGCAGCCATTTGCCCTGGCCCACAGGGCAGTGCCCAGTGAGAAATTTTTTAACATTGCTGGATTCCTGCAGAACTAACGCTGTTGGCAACTAGGAGCTTGAAAGTCATTAGAGCCCCAAAGGCCACCTTTCATCTGACACCCAGACCCTGGGGACAGGACTTCATTTTCCCCAGGGAAAATTGGATCAGTTTGAGGCCACTCGCCCTGGCCATCTGCATCGTTCCCGGTGTGACATTTGCAAACTCGGCTGATTTCTCCAAAACTAAAGCTGCTGGCAACGAGGACCGTGCAACTCCTTAGGGCCCCAGATGCCACCTTTCATCTTATACGCAGACCCTGGGCCAATGACTTCATTTTCCCCATGGAAAATGGCCTCCATTTCTGGCCTCTTGCCCTGACCAATAGGGTGGTGCCCAGCAAGAAATTTGCAATCTTTGCTGGATTTCTCCAAATCTAAAGCTGCCAATAAGTAGTACCCTGCAAGTCCTTAGAGCCCCAAAGGCCACCTTTCATCTGACACCCAGACCCTGGGGAAAGGACTTCATTTTCCCCATGCAAAATGACCTCTCTTTGATGCCAATTGCCCTGGCCCACAGGGCAGTGCATAGTGAGAAAATTTTTAACATTGCTGGATTCCTGCAGAACTAACTCTGTTGGCAACTAGGAGCTTGCAAGTCATTAGAGCCCCAAAGGCCACCTTTCATCTGACACCCAGACCCTGGGGACAGGACTTCTTTTTCCCATGCAAAATGGCCTCTCTTTGCAGCCATTTGCCCTGGCCCACAGGGCAGTGCCCAGTGAGAAAATTTTTAACATTGCTGGATTCCTGCAGAACTAGAGCTGTTGGCAACTAGGAGCTTGCAAGTCCTTAGAGCCCCAAAGGCCACCTTTCATCTGACACCCAGACCCTGGGGACAGGACTTCTTTTTCCCATGCAAAATGGCCTCCGTTTCCAGCCACTCACCCTGGCAGAAAGTGGGGAGCCAAGCTAGAATTACCAAATCTTTGCTGGATTTTTCCAAAAGTAAAGCTGGCAGCAACTAGGATCCTGTAAGTACTTAGAGCCTCAAAGGCCACCTTGAACATAGTACTGAGACCTTGAGGAAAGGACATTTTTCCCATGGAAAAATCTGCATCGTTCCCAGTGTGAAATTTGCAATCATGGCTGATTTTCTCCAAAAGTAAAGCTGCCAGCAACAAGAGCTTGCAAGTCCCTAGAGCCCCAAAGGCCACCTTTCATCTGACACCCAGACCCTGGGGACAGGACTTCATTTTCCCCATGCAAAATGCGGTCAGTTTGAGGCCACTCGCCCTGGCCATCTGCATCGTTCCCAGTGTGACATTTGCAAATTCGGCTGATTTTCTCCAAAAGTAAAGCTGCTGGCAATGAGGACCCTGCAACTCCTTAGGGCCCCAAATGCAGCCTTTCATCTGATACGCAGACCCTGGGCCAATGACTTCATTTTCCCCATGGAAAATGACCTCCATTTCTGGCCTCTTGCCCTGACCAATAGGGTGGTGCCCAGCAAGAAATTTGCAATCTTTGCTGGATTTCTTCAAATCTAAAGCTGCCAATAAGTAGTACCCTGCAAGTCCTTAGAGCCCCAAAGGCCACCTTTCATCTGACACCCAGACCCTGGGGAAAGGACTTCTTTTGCCCATGCAAAATGGCCTCTCTTTGCAGCCATTTGCCCTGGCCCTCAGGGCAGTTCCCAGTGAGAAAATTTTTAACATTGCTGGATTCCTGCAGAACTAACTCTGTTGGCAACTAGGAGCTTGCAAGTCCTTAGAGCCCCAAAGGCCACCTTTCATCTGACACCCAGACCCTGGGGACAGGACTTCTTTTTCCCATGCAAAATGGCCTCTCTTTGCAGCCATTTGCCCTGGCCCACAGGGCAGTGCCCAGTGAGAAATTTTTTAACATTGCTGGATTCCTGCAGAACTAACGCTCTTGGCAACTAGGAGCTTGCAAGTCCTTAGAGCCCCAAAGGCCACCTTTCATCTGACACCCAGACCCTGGGGACAGGACTTCTTTTTCCCATGCAAAATGGCCTCCGTTTCCAGCCACTCACCTTGGCAGAAAGTGGGGAGCCAAGCTAGAATTACCAAATCTTTGCTGGATTTTTCCAAAAGTAAAGCTGGCAGCAACTAGGATCCTGTAAGTACTTAGAGCCTCAAAGGCCACCTTGAACATAGAACTGAGACCCTGAGGAAAGGACATTTTTCCCATGGAAAAATCTGCATCGTTCCTGGTGTGAAATTTGCAATCATGGCTGATTTTCTCCACAACTAAAGCTGCCAGCAACAAGAGCTTGCAAGTCCTTAGAGCCCCAAAGGACACCTTTCATCTGACACCCAGACCCTGGGGTCATGACTTCATTTTCCCCATGCAAAATGGGGTCAGTTTGAGGCCACTCGCCCTGGCCATCTGCATCGTTCCCGGTGTGACATTTGCAACCTAGGCTGATTTTCTCCAAAAGTAAAGCTGCTGGCAATGAAGACCCTGCAACTCCTTAGCGCCCCAAATGCAGCCTTTCATCTGATACGCAGACCCTGGGCCAATGACTTCATTTTCCCCATGGAAAATGGCCTCCATTTCTGGCCTCTTGCCCTCACCAATAGGGTGGTGCCCAGCAAGAAATTTGCAATCTTTGCTGGATTTCTCCAAATCTAAAGCTGCCAATAAGTAGTACCCTGCAAGTCCTTAGAGCCCCAAAGGCCACCTTTCATCTGACACCCAGACCCTGGGGACAGGACTTCTTTTGCCCATGCAAAATGGCCTCTCTCTTTGCAGCCATTTGCCCTGGCCCACAGGGCAGTGCCCAGTGAGAAAATTTTTAACATTGCTGGATTCCTGCAGAACTAACGCAGTAGGCAACTAGGAGCTTGCAAGTCCTTAGAGCCCCAAAGGCCACCTTTCATCTGACACCCAGACCCTGGGGAAAGGACTTCTTTTTCCCATGCAAAATGACCTCTGTTTGCAGCCACTCACCCTGGCAGAAAGTGGGGAGCCAAGCTAGAATTACCAAATCTTTGCTGGATTTTTCCAAAAGTAAAGCTGGCAGCAACTAGGATCCTGTAAGTACTTAGAGCCTCAAAGGCCACCTTGAACATAGTACTGAGACCCTGAGGAAACGACATTTTTCCCATGGAAAAATCTGCATCGTTCCCGGTGTGAAATTTGCAATCATGGCTGATTTTCTCCACAACTAAAGCTGCCAGCAACAAGAGCTTGCATGTCCTTAGAGCCCCAAAGGCTACCTTTCATCTGACACCCAGACCCTGGGGTCATGACTTCATTTTCCCCATGCAAAATGGGGTCAGTTTGAGGCCACTCACCCTGGCCATCTGCATCGTTCCCGGTGTGACATTTGCAAACTCGGCTGATTTTCTCCAAAAGTAAAGCTGTTGGCAACGAGGACCCTGCAACTCCGTAGGGCCCCAAATGCCACCTTTCATCTGACACCCAAAACCTGGGCCAATGACTTCATTTTCCCCATGGAAAACGGCCTCCATTTCTGGCCTCTTGCCCTGACCAATAGGGTGGTGCCCAGCAAGAAATTTGCAATCTTTGCTGGATTTCTTCAAATCTAAAGCTGCCAATAAGTAGTACCCTGCAAGTCCTTAGAGCCCCAAAGGCCACCTTTCATCTGACACCCAGACCCTGGGGAAAGGACTTCTTTTGCACATGCAAAATGGCCTCTCTTTGCAGCCATTTGCCCTGGCCCACAGGGCAGTGGCCAGTGAGAAAATTTTTAACATTGCTGGATTCCTGCAGAACTAATGCTGTTGGCAACTAGGAGCTTGCAAGTCCTTAGAGCCCCAAAGGCCACCTTTCATCTGACACCCAGACCCTGGAAACATGACTTCATTTTCCCCAGGGAAAATAGGGTCAGTTTGAGGCCACTCGCCCTGGCTAACTGCATCGTTCCCGGTGTGACATTTGCAAACTCGGCTGATTTTCTCCAAAAGTAAAGCTGCCAGCAACGAGGACCCTGCAACTCCTTAGGGCCCCAAATGCCACCTTTCATCTGACACCCAGACCCTGGGCCAATGACTTCATTTTCCCCATGGAAAATGGCCTCCATTTCTGCCCTCTTGCCCTGACCAATAGGCTGGTGCCCAGCAAGAAATTTGCAATCTTTGCTGGATTTCTCCAAATCTAAAGCTGCCAATAAGTAATACCCTGCAAGTCCTTAGAGCCCCAAAGGCCACCTTTCATCTGACACCCAGACCCTGGGGAGAGGACATCTTTTGCCCATGCAAAATGGCCTCCATTTGCAGCCACTCACCCTGGCAGAAAGTGGGGAGCCAAGCTAGAATTACCAAATCTTTGCTGGATTTTTCCAAAAGTAAGGTGGCAGCAACTAGGATCCTGTAAGTACTTAGAGCCTCAAAGGCCACCTTGAACATAGTACTGAGACCCTGAGGAAACGACATTTTTCCCATGGAAAAATCTGCATCGATCCCGGTGTGAAATTTGCCATCATGGCTTATTTTCTCCAAATCTAAAGCTGCCAGCAACTAGGACGCTGCAAGTCCTTAGAGCCCAAAAGGCCACCTTTCATCTGACACCCAGACTCTGGCGAAAGGACTTCTTTTGCCCATGCAAAATGGCCTCTCTTTGCAGCCATTTGCCCAGGCCCACAGGGCAGTGCCCAGTGAGAAATTTTTTAACATTGCTGGATTCCTCCACAACTAAAGCTGCCGGCAACTAGGAGCTTGCAAGTCCTTAGAGCCCAAAAGGCCACCTTTCATCTGACACCCAGACCCTGGCGACATGACTTCATTTTCCCCATGGAAAATGGGGTCAGTTTGAGGCCACTCGCCCTGGCCATCTGCATCGTTCCCGGTGTGACATTTGCAATCATGGCTGATTTTCTCCAAAACTAAAGCTGCTGGCAACGAGGACCCTGCAACTCCTTAGGGCCCCAAATGCCACCTTTCATCTGACACCCAGACCCTGGGGAAAGGACTTCTTTGTCCCATGCAAAATAACCTCTCTTTGCAGCCATTTGCCCTGGCCAACAGGGCAGTGGCAAGTGAGAAATTTTAAACATTGCTGGATTCCTCCACAACTAAAGCTGCCGGCAACTAGGATCTTCCAAGTCATTAGAGCCCCAAAGGCCACCTTTCATCTGACACCCAGACCCTGGGTGTCCATTTTCCTACAGCCCATTGACTGTCGACTACCGCGCATTGAATGAGGTGTCTGCACTGCTGAGTGCTGCCGTGCCAGACTTATTATAGCTCCATTGGGAGCTTGAGTCCAAGGCAGCGAGGTGGTACGCCACTATAGACATTGCCAATGCATTTTTCTCCATTCCTCCGGCAGCAGAATGCAGGCCTCAGTTTGCTTTCACCTGGAGGGGAGTGCAGTATACCTGGAACTGACTGCCCCAGGGATGGAAGCACAGTCCTACCATCTGCCATGGACTGATCCAGACTGCACTAGAAAGGGGTGAGGCTCCAGAACATCTGCAATATATTTATGACATCATTTTGTGGGGGAACACAGCTGCGGAAGTGTTGGAGAAAGGAAAGGGAATCATCCAAATCCTCCTGGGAGCTGGTTTGGCCATTAAAAAGAGCAAAGCAAAGGGACCAGCTGGTGAGATTCAGTTCCTGGGAATGAAGTGGCAAGATGGACGGCATCAGATTCCTACAGACATCATCAACAAGGTCACAGCAATGTCTCCACCCACCAATGAGAATTAGACACAAGCTTTCCTACGTGCCATAGGCTTTTGGAGGATGCACATTGCTGAGTACAGTCAGATGGTGAGCCCTCTTTACCTGGTCACCCACAAGAAGAACACTTTCCACTGGGGCCCTGAGCAGCAACAAGCCTTTGTCCAGTCAAGCAGGAGATCGCTCATGCAGTAGCTCTTGGCCCGGTCAGGACGGGACCAGATGTGAAGAACATGCTCTACTCTGCAGCCGGGAACCATGGCTCATCCTGGAGCCTTTGGCAGAAGGTGCCTGGGGAGACTCGGGGTCGACCACTGGGATTTTGGAGTTGAAGCTACAGAGGCTCTGAAGTCAACTCCACTCCCACAGAGAAGGAAATCTTGGCTGCCTATGAAGGAGTCCAAGCCGCCTCAGAGGCGATTGGTAGAGAAGCGCAACTCCTCCTGGCACCCCGACTGCCGGTGCTGGGGTGGATGTTCAAAGGCAAGGTTCCTTCCACTCACCATGACACCGGTGCCACACGGAGCAAGTGGATTGCTCTTATCACTCAGCGCGCCCGTATAGGTAAACTGAATCGCCCTGGGATTTGGGAGGTAATTACAAATGGGCCCGAAGGTGAGAATTTTGGTGTCACAGATGAAGAACAAGAACCAGTAACACGGGCTGAAGAGGCTCCTCCATACAACCAACTGCCCCCAGAGGAAACATGCTCTGCTCTTTTCACTGACGGTTCCTGTCAAATCTTAGGGAGGAACCGGAAGCGGAAAGCAGCTGTATGGAGCCCCACACGACAGGTTGCACAAGCTACCAAAGGAGAAGGTGGATCCAGTCAACTTGCAGAACTCAAAGCCGTTCAACTGGCCCTGGACATTGCAGAAAGAGAGAAATGGCCAAAGCTCTACGTCTACACTGATTCATGGATGGTAGCCAGTGCTCTGTGGGGATGGCTGGAGAGGTGGAAAAAGGCTAACTGGCAGCATAGAGGAAAACCAACTGGGGCTGCTGATGAGTGGAAAGACATTGCTACCAGGGTAGGGAGGCTACCTGTGAAAGTCCACCATGTAGATGCCCATGTCGCCAAGAGTAGAGCCAATGAGGAGCACCAAAACAATGAGCAGGTAGACCAGGCAGCAAAGATAGGGCTGTCCAAGATAGACCTAGATTGGGAACACAAGGGAGAGTTATTCCTAGCTCAATGGGCCCATGATGCCTCAGGCCATCAGGGCAGAGAGGCCATGTCTAAGTGGGCAAGAGACCGAGGGGTGGATTGAAGCATGGACGGTATTTCACAGGTTATCCATGACTGTGAGACGTGTGCTGCCATCAAGCAGGCCAAGCGAGTGAAGCCCCTATGGTATGGTGGGCAGTGGTCCAAGTAACAAGTATGGGGAGGCCTGGCAGATTGGCTACATCACACTACCCCAGACACGCCAGGGCAAGCGCTACCAGCTGACCATGGTAGAAGCCACCGCTGGACGGTTGGAAACCTACCCTGTGTCTCATGCTACTGCCCGGAACACCATCCTGGGCCTTGAAAAGCAGGTCCTTTGGAGGCATGGTAGCCCTGAGAGGATTGAGTCAGACAATGGGACTCATTTCAAAAACAGCCTTATCAACATCCGGGCTAGAGAACATGC